>NW_007579651.1:31096-107678 GCF_000690725.1 Stegastes partitus | reverse complement strand
TAGAAAAAGGCTAAATTCTCTCATTTCAGCTTCTTAAATGTGAATATTTTCTGGTTTCTTTCCTCCTCTGTGCCAGTAAACTGAATATATTTGGGTTGTGGACAAAACAAAAGATTTCAGGATGTTATCTTGGGCTTTTATCAACATTTTATCACTTTTTTTCTGACATTTTAGAGACCAAATGAGACATATAGCTCATAGCAGAGCCAAATTGGCCAAAGTGATTAATCGATTAATCAGTTTGAGTCATTTTTTTAAAGAAGAAAATGAGGAAATTCTCAAATTTCAGCTTCTCAAATGTCAATATTTTCTGGTTTCTTTCCTCCTCTGTGACAGTAAACTGAATATTTTTGGGTTGTGGATGTAACTAAATGAATTTTTGACCGTTTTAAAGACCAAACGAGTCATCAAACAAGAAATCAAACCGTTAACTTCGGCGATTAATCGATTAATCGTTGAGGGATTCTGGGTTCTCGGATGTGAACACATCTTCATTTCTTGTTACATTTGGACTGTTGGTCAAGCAAAACATCTCGAGCATTAATTTTTGTCATCTTTCACTAAACAATCGAATCAATGACTGCAACAAATTGATCAATCCGTGCAGTAAGTTGCGTCCTGAGTTCAGATGTGTGGCACACATCTCCCCAGAGTTCCCTGCCTGGTAGTGCCACAGTGGCCTACATAGTGGAGAGTCTCTGGGTGTGGAGCAGCAGAGGGACGCAGCTCCAGATGGTGTTGTGATCCGCCGATTCATCACGTCGCTTCCCGGCTCTGACTGCAGGCAGCTCAGACGGACCTGAAGCTGCCGCCTCCTCCTGTTTGCAGCATCTCTCTCCTCTTTATTCGTCCTCTGAGCATCTCCCCTCCGTAATCTTCTTTTACGCTCCCTCCGCGGCCTCACCGTCTCCCGCCTTTTTCCCCCCCTGATCTGATTTAGCACCGCGGGGACTCGAGCATCAAGTGTGTGGGCACGTGTGGCCGCTCGGCTTTTGTCGTCGAGTCTTTCTCCTCTCGTCCTGCGGGAAGGTCGGAGCGGCGGCACAAAGCTTCTCCGGAGGTTCAGAGTGACACCCGGCCGGTCGGGGCTTAGTCACAGGTGTGACTGGAACAAGTTTGTTCATGTGCTCTGGTTTTCCCCACAGGCGCCGATACAGGTGCGCTGAAACTCGCCTATTAGAGCTCATTAGTCTGTCACTTCAGGCTGAAACACAAAGCAGCAACGGGAGGAGCGGAGTAATCACAGGCGCCGAGGCGATCCGCGAGATTTCAATCAGCTTCTGAAATCTGTCGCTTAGTTTCTCGAATGGTTATTAGCTGTTTGGGTCAGAAAATGGTGAAAAATACTGTCAGAGAGGAATAAAAAGCTGCAAAGAGTCACATTCAGAAAGCTGCAATTAAAGAAATCACACTTTTTCTTCTTGCGTTCATTAAGTCGTTGACAGAAACATGATCTGCAGCACTTTCAGTGATTAATTGGTCATTTAATGATTTAATTTTAGGACAAAAAAGGCAAAAGTTAACAGTTTCTATAACTTGAATGTTTATATTTGCTGTTTTTTACACCAAGCTGATTAGTTTTGAGCTGTCAGATCGTTGTTTGGTTCATAAAATATCCAAAAATGTGAAATTACTGTCACAGAAAAGTAAAGAAACCAGAAAACAGTCAATTAGCAATGAGAGAATTTTTTTTCTTCTTTTTCTTCTTGCGTTCATTAATAGGTTGATTAGAAACATGATCTGCAGCAGTTTCAGTGATTTGATTCATAAAATGCCCAAAAATTGTAAAATTACTGTCACAGAAATGTAAAGAAACCAGAAAATGTTCACATCCAAGAAGCTAAAATCACAGAATTTAGATGTTTTCTTCTTTTGTTCATAAGTAGGTTGTTAGAAACCTGATCTGCAGCAGTTTCAGTGGTTAATTTGTCATTTAATGATTTAATTTCATGACAAAAAGGCAAAAGTTAACAGTTTCCATGACTTGAATATTAATATTTGTTGTTTTTTTTTCTGCCTAACTGATTAGTTTTGAGATATCAGATAGTTGTTTGCTTCGTAAAATATTTTAAAAACTGTGAAATTACTGTCACAGAAACGTAAAGAAACCAGAAAATGTTCACATCCAAGAAGCTGAAATCACAGAATTGAGATGTTTTCTTCTTTTTTTCATAAATAAGTTGGTAGAAACTGATCTGCAGCAGTCAACTGTCACGTAGTTGTCTGGTTTCTAAAATGTCAAAAAACAAACAAACAAAAAAAAAAACAGAGAAAAAGACAGTCACAGAGTAAATTAACCAGAAAACATTGACATTTAGAGAAGAAGCTGCAATGGCATCATTTTGACTTTTTCTTTTTTTGAAAAGTGACTCACAGATTAATTAATTAATCAGAAAGGTTTATATTTGTTTGTTTGTTTATATTTGTAGTATAAAATGCTCGTTTAAAAAGATGAAACTAACAATAGTCTACACTTACATTTGTGTGCTTTTACATCCAATCAGTAGAGTGTATATGATATATATATATATATATATATATATATAACAAAACGTGTAAAATTTAGCAAAAATCATCAGTTTATTAACCAACTGATAGAAAACAACAACAGTTTAAGTGGTTAATTAGTTATTGAAGTATTTCTTATGGCAAAAAAGGCAAAAATGTAAAATGAACACCTTTAAAATGTTAATATTTTTTTATTTTTTTTCCACTGATTTTATTAGTTTTGGGTGTTTGAACTGTTGGTTAGTTGTATTGTTCATAAAATGTCAAAAAAAAGAGATGAAAAATACTCACAGTGGAGGACAGAAACCAGAAAAGATTTACAGTCCAGAAGCTGGAATCAGAGAAATTAGACTTTTTCTTCCTAAAACGTGACTCAGAAATATTGACTAGTTACATATGGAATGGTTAGTGTTTAATTTAATAGTTTAATCGTTGCAGTTCTAGTGTAGAATACTAGTTATTTGAAATAATATTTAATATAACTACAAATAAAATACACATAAAGCAGTACAGTTTATCTGAATACAACTAAATTAAAAATAAAATTGATCAAAAAATAGTCAATTTATGAATCAGTTGATTGATCTAAGTGATGATTTGGTCATTTAAATATTTTTTAAGGCAAAAAAAAAAGGAAAAATCAAATAGTTTCCACTTCTTAAATATTAATATTTTCTTTTTTTTAAATACTGAACTGACTCTTGGACTCTGTTTTTGCTGATTACAGATGCAGCTCATGATTATTTTAATTCTGGATTGTTTTCATGATTGTTTAGATCCATGCAGCGGAAACACAAGGTAGATAAAGAGGAGCCAAATACTCACAGACTCTGTGCTACGATTTCAATCAGCGTCTCTAAACTACGAGCTGCAGAATGAGCAGGAGCGACTTCTTTTTTCTTCTCCCTTCTGTCCTCAATCCCTTAATACCGGCGATTTCCTCCAACATTCATACGCTCACCAGGAAGTTTCTGCCGGTTATCAGCATCCAGAGTACAAGGCTGTCATCTCCGCTCACCCGCTGGTCTCTATGTGGGTCAGGCTCGGGTCGCGTCTTCACACGGGGCGGCCGAGTCCAGATGAAGTTCAGGAACGAAATGCTGCAGTTTGTGCTTCACCGGCTGGGATTCTTCTTCTCCACCAGGCCTCCCTTATCGAGGTTGCCTCAGGGTTAACTTCAGGGTTAACTTCAGGGTTAACTTGAGTGCATCTGGTGAAGTCTGAGACAACGGTGTTAAAAGAACAGACCCCCACTGACCGGCCGGTTGTCTTAGAAAGCAGCTTCGCCAGCCGTAGAACATCCTGTGGAGTTAGAATGAGGTTCTCTGAGGAGGTCACGAGTGTTTTGTTTCCCTGAAGAGCAGAAAAATGAGCCATATAGATTCTCAGTGGAGGAAACTTCACTTTATTTTTTTCCCCTGTTGACTTGAAGAAGTTTTTTTGCTCCACAGGCCTTTGTGGAGCGATTTATCCCTAAAACAGACGAATAAATGACTGAGCGATCCTGAGGTTTATAAGACAAGAAGAATAGGCTCCATTTAAACAAAACATATCGGGAAACACAACTCTATCCTGATTGTAGTCGGAGCTGCTCGTGCCTTGATGATGGTTTTATTCACAAGAAGAGCTGCAGAAAATTAGCAAAAACTTCCGTTGCAATGTCGTGTTTTTCTCCGATATATATGTAGATGTGACCAAATACAGGAGTTCTCACAGACTCATGACTTGCTGATTGGAAGGAATTATTATTTATAGAACGATGGGAGGATTTTGTGCATCTGCATCGGAAATAAGTCATATAAAAAAATACAATTAACTGATTGACACTCGTGATGCATGATGTTAAAATTTCTGGCCGATACCGATATCCGATGTCAGAATTCTGATATCGCCGATAACCGATGTCACCGATGTCGATATTCAATTTTCGTTCACACCGACAAATGAGTATACGTAAGCACTGTGAGAACATGAAAACTATTCAAAAGAAGCCCATACCCAGCTAGACCACATAGTCTACTTGATTACATAACAAAAGTAAACCATATTTAAACATATTTTAACATATTTAACGTTCAAGTCCATTTAAGTAAAAACATCTGTGAAATAGCAACAATATCAAATGTAGGAATGAAGGTGCTTAGTCATCGGTTTTTCACATCGACTACATTTGTTCATTGGACCAGAAAAAAACGTAGTATCGGCCGATACCGATGTGGTCGCCGATATATCATGCATCCCTAATTTAAACTCTTTGATATAATGGAAAACACAGCTGTAGCCCGATTATAGTCGGAGCTACTTGTGCCTTCATGTTGGTTTTATTTATAAGTAGAGCTGCAGAAAACTGGCAAAAACTTACGTTGCAATAACTTGTTTTTCTCTAATATATATTCAGACATAAAAATACAGGAATTCTCACTGACTCATGACTTGCTGAAAGAATTATTAATTATAGAGTGAGTGCATCTGCATCGGAAACAAGTCGTTTAAAATCTAATTAAATAAAATTACCTGATTAGAACCTACCTCATATAGTGTTACAGAGGAACAGATGTCTGAGCTAGTAGAGCTGCAACCAACCACTATTTCTATCGTAGATTAATTAGTCAATTAATTGGGCAAAAATCACACATTTCCCACTTTTTTAATATTAAAAATTTCAGTTGGTTTATTTTTTACGCTGAGTTGATGATATTCGTTAGTTGTTTTGGTTGTTAAATTTTCGGAAATTGTTGAAAATTTTCGTTTTTTTGTCCTCACCCCAAGGTTTTTCGTTTTCTTTTCTTGGGGGGGCAAGGAATTCGGAAACCCTTCCCTTTTAGGAGGTTGGGTTCGGGGATTTTGGCTTTTTTTTTTGCCTTAAAGCCCAGATAATCGCATGATAAAATAGCTGATGATTTATGAAAATAGTTGGCAGCTAATTGGTTAACCAGCTAATTATTGCCTCTTGAGATGAGAGAAAGGCTAAAAGGGTCTGAAACGCCGACTTATGCCTTAAAGATGGGCAGTGATTTGATTCATTTGTTAACCTTATAACTTTTTTTTTTTAAACTAATTCCTTTATTGTCGTTGCATAGTGCATCACAACGTTAAGTAGCAATCAGAAGCATTTATTTAAGTACAGTAAGAAAAATGCAAATATAAAATATAAAGACCAGTGTAAGCTACAAAAACAGCTTATTCTTGTAAGAGTAGCACATCTGGTGTATTCAGAACTATTAAACCAGCAGAGTGTTGCACATTTCTGATCATAAGCAAAAATAAAATGACTTAAAGTGGCGCCAGAAGAGGTGCACATGAGGTGGAGGAAGGTGTAGAAGCTGTAGATGGATTTCCTTATGGACGGCTTGATTATATTTTTAATTTAGGACCATAGTTTGTTCTTTTCGTGAGGAATTCTCGGCTCCATGTTTGGCCACGCTTTGACGTGAACCTTCAGAACCAGATCCAGCAACATTAGCTCAACTTAGGTAGTTGATAACCAGCTTATCATGACTGTTGGGCTCACCGACGCCACATAATGAAAAGATAACCTGAATGTGTTTCCTTTGCTGCAGCTTTCAGACTCTTTCATGCCTGAATCTGGCAGCTTCGCAACTCCTAACTCAGCTTGTACATCAGAGAAGATCTAAACTAATTCCCTTTTTTGTTTTGTTTTCTCTCTTATAGAGCAAATCCAAAGGCCAGGACCTGTTCGACCAGATCATGTACCACATAGATCTGGTGGAGACCGACTACTTCGGGCTGCAGTTCATGGACTCGGATCAGGTCTCGGTGAGCAACCAGCTCCTGCTTCTCTACTCCGCCGTGCAGCTGATAAAACCTCATTCTCACCTCCTTGCTCTTGTCTCTCGCTTTCAGCACTGGCTGGACATGTCCAAGCCGATAAAGAAGCAGATCCGAGGTGAGTTCGGGCGGCCTCGGACCGTTTTCTGATTAGACCTGTTTGTATGTGCATGTGCGAGCAGGTAAGTGGGGGAGCAGGTGGAGCGTTATCGAGTGTTGACACGGCGATTAGTGCGTGCATTAGCAGCCGCGGCCTTGTTTGCTCTGCAGATTGTAGCGGAGGGATGAATGGAGCAGTGACGGATGGATGTCTGCTGCTGGGTGGCTGGTGTTCAGGTGGAGCTGGGAGGAAATATAAAAGTAGAGACGTACGAGTGGATAAAGATTTCTAGCCTGGTGATGGATGGAGCGGATGAAAAGAATATACAGTGGAGAGATGGGATTAAATGCTCGAAATAAATCATAGGAAGGTCTCCCCCCTCCCTCCTTTTGTTTCTTCTTTCAGATGGTTCGCCATACCGACTCTTCTTCAGAGTGAAATTTTACTCTTCGGAGCCAAATAACCTGCGTGAGGAATTTACAAGGTAAAAAAAAAAAATCATCCACAGTTTCCTCTGGAGCCTCCGGTGTCGAGGTCCAAAGGGGACGTGGGGCTAATTACTCTGCTGCTGTGGGCAGATTCAAATCAAGGCCGGACGGACAGAGACTTGTTAAAACAAATTACGTGTCAGAGATGAGGAGAGGCTCGTGATACATCGATTGATTTATGTCTCGCTCACGTTGTTTGTTGTTTGTGCGTCAACAGGTATCTGTTTGTGCTGCAGCTTCGACAGGACATTCTGTCTGGCAAGTAAGTCTGTTTTTCACACTAAAGACACAGATTGACACACACGTCAGCATCATGTATACGGTTAAGCTGTAAAATTATTCATACATGTGCCAAATTTTGATTTATGGTGAATTTTTATTCAACCAACAGCTTCTTTCTAGCTGCAAATGACATAAACGAGTTAAAAAACACAATAAAATGTTGTGTTAGCAATGTTAATTATCATTTTTAACAATTTATATGTTATTCTTTGCATATTTTTACTAAAAATGCCACGACTAGAGAACTACTGCATCAGCTGTTCTTAGTTTATGGTGTTTTGGAACGCTCCAGAACACGGTAGGACCGTTTGGAATCATGTAGAAGCTGCATTTTCTCTAAACTTCATTTGAAAAAACATAGAAATAGTTAAAATTCATAATAACTTAACATAACATCTCTAACACAGTGTCTTACTGTCTTTTTTTCTGACTGGAAATTACATAAACGAGTGAAAAACACAGCAAGATGCTGTGATGAAGATGTTAATGATACATTTTTAACTATTTAATGTTATTTTTTAACATTTTACGAAAAAAAACACCACATCCAGAACTATTGATCCCCTTGTCAAATATTTTTGAGAAAATGATGCATTTCCTCAAAAATACACAATATTTGAATAATTTTGGACCAAAAAAAAAACAGAAATACTTCAAGTTCTTCATTAACACCTCTATCACAATGTCTTACTGTCTTTTTTTCTAGCTGGAAATGACATAAAAGAGTGAAAAAAAAACACAATAAAATGTTGTGTTAGACATATTAGTGATAAATCTTAAGTATTTCTATGTATTTTTACTAAAATGTCATATCCAAAATTGTCCAAAAAAATGAGAATATGCAGCTTTTGTACCATTTCAAATGCTCTTAGTAATTTAAATCATTTTTGCCCGTCCAGTGGCCTCTCTCAGTAGCAGACCCGTTATCCACTCTAGAACATGGTGGGACCGTTTGGAATCATGTAGAAGTTGCATTTTCTTCAAAATGTGCAACAACTTCATGGCAGTTTTAGTACAAATGCAAAAAAAGACCTCACAGAAGTAGTTAAAATTGATCATTTTACATCGCAAACACAAGAATTGCTGCCCTTTGTTGCTTGTTTATGTCGTTTCCATCCAGAAGAAACCTGATAGTGAAATAAAAATCCACTAGAAATTAGTTTGCTTTGCTGTGTATATGTATATATATATATAGGAGTTTGCCATCATTCTCATGTTTAGTTCAGCAGGGAGGAAACAGCTGCAGTTTCAGCTTTTAAAGTTCCTTATCTGTGCTATGTTTGCATTAATTTCTGTGCTTTTGCTGCAACACATCCAGTCAGTGCCGTTTATCTTCATAAAACTACACAACACAATGTAAAGTCGAGCCAAAATAATTAGTTTATTATCCACCTGATGGATCTGCAGCAGTTTCTGGTTTTTAAGGCTGAAATAGCACAAATGAAACACTAGCAGAGGAGTTCGCTCGTGTTTAGGAAGCAGCTGCAGCACAAAGAATCAAATCAGAACGAGTCGGTTCGAGCTGCTTCGTTTGTCCGGAGGTCAGCGTCAGAAGCACCTGTAGCGGCGCAGCAGCAGCAGCAGGTCACATTCACCCGAGTTTTCTGGGACTCGTGCACGTCGGCGGGCGGCTGCTCCTTCCACGCAAACACAAACCCCCCGCCTGCACAAACACACACTTCAGCCGCCTCCCTCCTCCTGCCTCTATCTGGGCCACGGGTCCCCAGAGTCCAGCTCTATTATAAAGCTCAAGATCAAGAACAGCAGAGGGCTGCTTATTTTAGGAAGAGGGTTGCTCCTCTCCTCCTTGACACACACAGACACACACAGTGGAGGGCATTCAGACACTTCCACATCCAACACATGGTACACATGGCATCATGGAGACGCTCTGACAAACAGCCCACTGTCTGTGTCCTCCGTCAGGTTGAAGTGTCCGTACGACGTGTCAGTGGAGCTGGCGGCGTATTGTTTACAAAGTAAGTAAACTTCTTCTCACTTGTGTTCATTTATACTCTCGGCAGAGACTTTTTCACGCCCCCTTCTCTGTAATCGCTTCAGGAAGCCATTAATCTCCATCGATCCCACTGTGGTGTGGAAATTATTATTCATTTTTGGTGCAAATGCAGCTACGTGCAAGAGCTGCTCTGACTTCTCTGATTGGAGAATCTGCTGCCAAAAAAGTACAAGAAATCCATGATAATATTAATAAAAAATCACCTTCATTTATTCCCAAAACAAGGTTTTCAAAGTGACTTACATGTTAAAAACAGGAAAAACAAAAGTATGAATCATAAAAACAAAAAGAACTCCACATAGAATAAGCAAAAAACAGAAAACATTGAAATAAAACATCAAATTAAGAAGAAAAACTGGCAACCAAACAGTGATACAATTAATATAGAGTCACAAGAAGGTGAGAATAAGGACAAGATTTAAAGAAATAAAGAAATAAACGCTGTGATATCCTCTGATTTTAGGACCTCGGGGCCTTTGATGGAAAGACGGTCAGAAATAGAGCTTTTAAAGCCATCAGGAAGATGTCAAAGGTCCCCTATTGATCTGCTTTTTAGCAAATTAATGAAAGTCTCACGTCTCCAGGATGTGTTTCTCAGTTTTAAGCTCAAAATCCTGCAAAAATTATTTATTCCAAGTCATTGTTCTGAACAGAGTGAATGTTTTAGGAAGAAGACTCTCTCTGCATCTTTGGTTGACAGATGGTGTGTGTGACTCTCTGTTCTTCTAGTTTTCTCTCTGAGCGATCACAATAATCACAATAATCACAATAATCACAACAATCACAACAAGCATGCTACGATTAAATAAAGAAATGATGTGCGTAATCAGAAAATTAATATTCAAAAACAAAACAAATATGCTAAGAATGACTTTGTGGTCTCATGGATTAAATATGTCGTCATAAAACTGGAATAATGTTGAATTTTAAAACTCGTAGCACAAGCAGAGGAGACTCACTCTGTCAAAGTCACTCAGCAGCACGACTGCATGAGGTGTGCTAACATTAGCCACCATTAGCTCGTATCAGACCCGATAAGGCTGGAGAGAGTGTTGCATTTAACTCTCTCCCTGTTTGTTAAAAAAAAACTAAACTACATTCTCGCTTTAAACAAGTGAACCAGCAGCAAATGATGTGCAGCTGCTCTGGTGTGTGAGCTACACCAGGGCGGTTTGATCAGAAGTGATTTAGCTTTTATTCGTCATTATTAGGTCATTAGGTTTGTTCTTTTCTTTTGTTTTATGGCATCAAGAAAGTTTCTGATGTTTAAGAAGAAGTGATGAAGTTTGTGATGATGTGCTGCAACGACAGCCTAGGAAGATGTTTCACCGTGCTGAGTGTATCTTTCAGTAATTTGTTCCTCTGTGTTCGGTTTTTGAGCCGTGCTGCATTTATTTTATTGATTCACTGTGTTTTATTTTGCTTTACTTTTTAACCCTCTGAATCCCAAACAGTTTCTTTGCTCCTGTTACGTTTTTATTCGCTTTGGGCTCATTATTCATACGATATAAAACCCTGCTCCCAATAAAACAATATATACTATTTGCATTTTTAAAACCTCTACAACCCAGTAGACACGTCTGTGAAGATTCTCAGTCATCCAGGTCGTGGTTATTCTGGTAGATTAATGGTAGCAACTGGACTTGCTTGAGTTCCTTGAAGACGTTCCACCTCTCATCCAAGAGGCTTCATCAGCTCTGACTGACTAGTCTGGAGTTCCAGATACTGATATCCTTGAGGAGCCATTAACACAGGACAGGACTCAGCATCCACCTGCATCTTAAGGATAAAGGACACTCATTTGAAGACAGTAATGTACAGATTTTGGCCGGTGAGGACAGATGGTTTGAGAGAGGAGTGAAAGAAGCCATTTATATCAAACTGGAAAGACCATCCCTCAGCAGAGGTGGAGGTCTGAGGCATCACCTCTCACCTGTTTTCAGTCCTAAGATCTCTCCCCAGGAAGATAAACCCATTCACACCTAGCCACAGAAGACCCTAACGAACCCCTTTGTGGCAGGAGGAGCACTAACGACTCACATAATGAGAGGGAGGAGCAACAAGCCCCTGATTGAAACCAAAACTCAGGTGTTAATGGCTCCTTAAGGATATCAGTATCTGGAACTCCTGACTAGTCAGAACTGATGAAGCCTCTTGGATGAGAGGTGGAACATCTTCAAGGAACTCAAGCAAGTCCAGTTGCTACCATTAATCTACGAGAACTACAACCTTGTAGTGTTTCACTCTTCTCAGCACATCAACTCTAGAAAGATGTTTCACCATGCTGAGTGTATCTCCCAACAACTTACTCCTCTGTTTACTATTTTTAACTGTCTTGATTTTTTTAACCCTTTATCTTGCTTTCAATCACACCAATTGTTCCCATCCATCATCTCTCTCCTCTGTGTAAACACTACCTGCAGTTCAACCGAGAAAAAAAAAAATCAGGATTTTTTTTTTTGTTTTTTTACTGAATCTAATGTAAATTGTTCATTTTTCAGGATTTTCTTAAAATGAGATGAGAAATAAAATTATTTCAATTAAATATTACAATTTTAAGCAGATTTTTGGCTGTTTTTGAGAATGGTATGACCGTTGCAAAGCATTTTTTTCAGTTTCTTGCTCTGGTAAACTGTATAATGAAGGTGATTTTTTTTTTCTTTCCAGAGCAGCCGGTGGGTTTTGGGGTTCAGACAGTAACGTGGATATCTGATGAATCACTCTCATGCATGAATCACACACCAGTTATAGCCCACGTTCAGACGTGATCCACGATGAGGCAGACAAAGAAAAATAGAAACGCGTGACGAAAATAGCAAATATTTCAGAGACGCCCCCAAAATTTCACAAGTCGTGTTTCCAGGGGAACTCCTGTCTTTGTTACTGTTGACAGTAGCCGTGGTTTGTCTTTCTTACTTACCTGAACTGTGTTCCAGGTGAGCTGGGAGACTGCGACCCGCTGGAGCACTCACCTGAGCTGGTGTCAGAGTTCCGCTTCACTCCCAAACAGAGCGAGACCATGGAGGCGGACATCTTCAGCAGGTGGCTGGACCTCAGGTGAGAATAAGGCTGCAGTGTTTATCCTGCACTGTAAAAAAAATCAATGAGTTTTTGGTTGTTTTGTTTTTTTTGAACAATTTACTGTTATGTTACAGATTTCAGCTGTTTTGTTAAATTACCAACAGTCACAGATAAATAATAGCATTATTTATGTGTTAGCTGTGAAACAAATGGGCCACAACTGAAAATATTCAAATCCAAATCAGCACTTTTAGAAATGGTCATTTGTTCTTTCACAACATTTGACCGTCAAACTATACTATTTTTTAAACTTTATTTCAATGAGACAAAAATCTCCTCATTTTCAGATATTTGCAGTTATTTGATGGAAAAAGTTGGTGTCCTGAGTTTTGACATTTTCAAAAGAATTAAACTTTTATTTTACACAGAAATTATTTGCAAAATTGATCGGCTGGGTGTACACTGTAAAAAATAACTTAAAAAAAATGTTTTAAAAACATTTTTAAAAACAATTGCCTTTTATTTTACTGTCTTTTTTCATGGTTTATTAAATTACTAATAACAACTAGAAAGAAAATATAAATTTTTGTGTTGTTGCTATAAAAAAAAAAGGCGTAAACTGTACACAATATCCACATCAAATTGTATATTTATTATTATTATTATTATTATTTCTATAAATGATCATTTGCTCCTTCATATCGTTTGACGGTAAAATTACACTATTTTACTGTATTTAAATCAGAAAAAAAAGCGGTTACTTTACAGATATTTATCTTATCTGAAAGAGAAATTAAAAAGTTCAAAATAAAATGTCAAGTCATTAACTTATTCAAAAAAATATATATATCTTTTTAAAATTATTTTCTACTGTAATGTTTTTGGAGCTACTTATTTTTTTGGACACATTAATAATGTATGTTTTTACAAAGTAATTTGTTCTGTTACAATGTGTGACTGTCAAATTTCACCTTTTAACTGCATTTAAATCAGCTGAATCTCATTATTTTGCAGATGTTTGCTGTTACTTTCACCATTTCATACAGTCTCTGAACATCACAGTATTCCACTGTGGTTTTTTTAATCATATTTTCTGGCATCTTTGCTGTCAGATTTCACTGTTCTTTTAAGTTCGAGGTTTTTTTTTTCTTTTTGTAACAGTGTGGACAGTTAAAGCCCTAAAATAGGAACCTTCTTGTGCACTAGACCCATAAACATTTGTGCTCAGCCATCTGCACTAGTTAACCACAGTACTTGTGCTGTTTCAAAGCAGCTTATTGGAGGGCGTCCAAGCAGCCGGCAATTTGACCCGAGCTGATTTCCCTCCTCGCCGGGTGGAACAAGTGGGGCAAAAAGCCGAGCGCCGAGCAGCAAAGGAAGTCATTCTGCTGTGGCCTTTCAGCGCCGGCGTTTTTCACTGACAAGGGCGTCTAATTTCCCTCTGCGCTCTCCTCGCTGGTCTGCGTGAAGGATTATGGGTTTAATCCCTGAGGGGTCTTGATTGATTCCAGGCAGTGTTTAACCCGGCAGCGGTCCTGATTGCTCCCATCTCGGATTAGATTACAAACACGTCGGCCGCGCTTCGCCGGACCGGCCGAGCCACGCAAGGGCAGTTCACAGTCATCCTGCACACCAGGCCAAGGCTGAGTCGGGTCGCAGCCAAACCGTCGCTCGCTGAGCATCTCCCTCTGAGATTACACCGATTAGCGGTCCAGGTCATGCAGCAAGTGTCTCTGATGCTTTTCTGTCTTATTTGATGTCCTCAGAGGAAAGAAGACAGAAAAACTGTAAAAACAGAAACAACCTTCAGATTTTCAATCTTCTGTAACATTTAGTTCTGTCTGTAAAATTGACCAAATCTAAGTTTAAAATCATAACATTTCAACAAGAACTCGCTTTATTCTGCATGTCTTGTTTCAAAATATGTACATTTTGCGCTAAACGTCCTCTGAAAAACTAAACATTCTGAGCTTCTTGGTGCAAATGAGAAATCTCGAGTGACTCAACTGTGGAAAAATATTCAGAGGCTTTTCGGCTGAACTGCAGGCAGTGTTTCCACAGAGCAGAGAGGAGACAAGTAGGGACACAAATTAAACATGTAAATAGATGTGTAGTATGTAGCTCCACCTTTATTCCTGTTGTGGTAACGCCTGTGGACACTTTGATGATTGTTGTACATGTTGGTTCTGGATTTTGCACATTCTGGCAAAATAACTAGTTAAATAAATTCAACTTTTTCCTTCCTTTAATGGTATATGACATGATAACTGTGACATACTGCACAAAAGACTTCTCTCTACTTTTGGTCGTGGTTGTTCTGTTTCCATAGAGGTGCTGGACTTTATATTGCAGTGAAAAACGAGCTCACAGTGAGGAAAAACGTTAAAAGGAGCAAAAAAACATCAAGAATCTGCCTCCAGTTCAGAGAGTTAAACTGTAACCTGACTTTAGACTGCAGCTTTGTTGCTCTCTAGCGTTCTGACTGTAGTTTTCGTAATGATTATGTTCCCCTTAACCCTCCTCTGATGTTTGTCTCAGTAGAGTCACTCGCTGAGCGTCTCCCTCTGAGATCACACCGATGACCAGTCCAGGTCGTGCAGCCAGTTTAATCTCTGATAGTTTTCTGTCTTGTCTTCTGTCTTCAGGGGAAAGAGCCCGTCGCAGGCCGAGATTTCTTTTCTCAACAAATGCAAGTGGCTGGAGCTTTACGGCGTAGATATGCACTTTGTCAAGGTGCGTATCATAAAGTGTCATTGAGTCACTGCATCACAGGTGTGTCACAGAGCTAAAGATGTTGTAAATAAATGTCGTGTCTGCAGGGCCGAGATGGAGGAGAGTATGCACTGGGTCTCACTCCGACGGGCATCTTGGTGTTCGAGGGCTCCAACAAAATCGGGCTTTTCTTTTGGTACGTACATCCAACCGAAGATTAAAAATGAGGCAACAGTTATATAAACTACAGACTTATATTACATTTTAGGACAGAAATGAGCCCTGAACATCAGAATCTAATTAAAAAATATAATACAGAAGGAAGTAAAAAAAAACTAAATAACATCCACATCAAATGTCAGTGTTTTTATAAGATTATAATTTTTTCTTTTACAATGTTATGAGAATGATAAATAACACGGTTTGAAAAATTGTCACAGAGCTTTTAAAAAATATATAATTTTTTAACGTCACATCTTCATAACATATCACACATGATAAATCACAGAACATATAATAAAATAACACATCTTTACTGTATTTAAATCAGCTGAAAATATTATTTTACAGGTATTTGCTGTTATTTTCACCATTTGTTTAGTAAAAGTATTGGAACATTACAGTATCCCCATGTTGTTTCATCTCTAATATGATGTGATTCCCAAAATTTGTCCAATTTTTAATAAAATGTATTAAAAACAGAGGCGGCATTTACATAAACTGCAGTCTTATATTACTTTTAATGACACAAATGAGCACTAAACGTCAGAATCTCGTCAAAATATCAGAAATTGTGCCGTTATATGGCAGCATCACACACTTACAGACACTTAAATACAGTTCCTGACTGTTCCAGCAACTGTTTGTATCAATTACAGTTAAAATTCTGAGTAGATTAATTAGGTGATTGGCAGAAAATGATTTGGATAATTGATTATTCGTATCTCATCTCATGTTTTTATGCAGAAATAGTGTAAAGATAACAAACATTTTTCACATACAATTCGTCAACTCAGAAACTTTGCTGCTTTTATTGATTAATACTAAAGTAAATTAAAGATTTTTGGAGCGTGTGATTGTAAGCTCAGGACTCAGTGTTTTGATGATTTATCAGTGAATCTAAATGAATTTCAGTGGATAAATCTGGTCATGAAAATAATAAAACTGCAGCCTTTTTTTTGAGTGATTGAGAATCGGTCTGTTTAATTAAATTGTGGTTTTGGATGTATTGGTGTGACAGGATGAGTTCAGGGACGTGACGCGAAAACCAAAATCACTCTGGAAGCTGCTTTAAAGTGTTTGCAAACCGCAGCTCTCATCATCCCACTCAAACTTCAGGCACTAATGCAGAGTCTTTATCAAGTCGAGTCAGTTTATTTATAGAGCACATTTACACCCAACAAAGTGATGCACAACATCAGGCATATTAAACCATTAAACCAATTACTTATTCCATAGCTGTGGAGCTGCCACCGAGAGTTCTCGGTTAGCCTGAAGTGTCCGTCTACATCCAGGAAACACTAACAGATTCTGATTTAATGACCTAAGTAGGTGACATGGTACATAAATATGCAACAGATCTGACAGGTAAGTGCATAAATAGTGCATTAAAAGACATAACCGAACAGGTAGCCTGTGTCAGGAGGCCAGCATTGGGGAAATATGCTCCAGAGCCACTGCAACCAACCCGGTTCATTTTAACATGCAAAAAACTGCAACAGTCCAGTCTAGAAGTAATAAAAGCGTTAGTGACCTTCACAAGGTCTTTGAAGGAAGAAGTTGACTTCAGATAAAACTTTTAGTTTAGTTTTTAATTTAAAAGATTTAAAAATAATGTCAACGTTTTTAACGTGAGGTTTCTGATTGAATGCCATCGAATCAAGATATGATGACATACTGCTGGTGGAAGGCAAGAACGATTGAGACTCAACATCTCATTTTTATTTTCATTAAGGCTGAGAAAAGTTTGAGGGAGACACATTTTTACATCAGTCAAACCAGTGGTTAAGGAATTAAAGAAAAGTCAGTGTTAGGTTTCAGTGGTGGGTATAGCGGAGTATCATCAGCATAGAAGTGTCAGCGCATACCATTCGGACCAAAATTACCCACTTTTATGTCAAATTGTGATTTATGGTGGTTTTTTTCAGACCGGAAATGACATGAACAGTTGACAAAAGACACTAAAACATTGTGTTAGAGATGTTAATGATGAAATTAAACCATATTTAAGGAGTTTCTTGTACTTGTTTACGGACAACAAGACGGAAAAAGGCTATAAAGTCACATCCACGTAAAGACTGATGTGGTGGCAAATAGAGTTTGCCATCAATTACTGAGGACCATTCTGAATTGTGAAGAAGCTGCATTCTTTTTCAAAACATTTGCAACAATTTCATGAATTAATGAATAATTTTGGACATGACATTTTTAATGAAAAGGCTAGAAAACATAGAAATTGTTCAAATTCATCATTATTGTGTCATTGTTGGGTTTTTTTTTTGTCATTTGTTTATGTTATTTACAGCCAGAAAAAAAAAGTTTGTTGGTCAAATAAAGACTTTACTATAAATTAAATATTGGTATGAGTATAAATAATGTAGGAGCTAACTGTATAATGAAAACAAAATAGGACCCAATATGGACCCTTGAGGTACACCACAAGGGAATGACCCGTACTGACAGAAAATTATTTTTTGTCAGCCGCATAACTTTGGTTTTATGCATCTTTTTTGTGTTTGTCAGGCCAAAAATCACCCGACTGGACTTCAAAAAGAGTCGACTCACATTGGTGGTGGTGGAGGACGATGATCAGGTTTGTTTCCTCCGTATTCTGGCGGCAAATGCGTACGAACCTACTTACAAATCTGGTTGTTTTCCCGTGCAGGGCCGGGAGCAGGAGCACACCTTCGTGTTCCAGCTGGCCAGCGCCAAGAGCTGCAAACACCTGTGGAAGTGCGCGGTGGAGAGCCACGCCTTCTTCCGGCTACGACAGCCAACCACGGGCAAGGCGAGCCGCAGCGACTTCACGCGACTCGGTTCTCGATTCAGATTCAGGTAGGAACTCAGAGCTGCTGTAGGTGAACTGGAGGAGGCTCAGCCAGGTAGTTGCGGCTGCCACTAGTTACCAGCATATGGGGGGAATTGTGTGTCACATAAAACAGAGCCTTTGTATCTATGGTTACAGTGTATCTATGGTTACATGGAGCTGTTCCTATGGCGACTGAGATATTCCCTTCATATTGTTTGTTTTCTTGTGACTATTATCAGAGATGGTCAAAGCAAATTCTCCCAGCTGAAGGGCATCTACCTGTCATTAGCAGGAGCGGCCAAATCAAAGCACAGAAAAAAGTCCTCGGCTTTACATTGAAGTCGGATAATAACTCGTTTTTACAGTGGCGGGAGTTAAAACAGGAACGCCTGCACAGTGTGTCATGTAATCCAGGATAAAAAGCCAAACCAGTGTCACCTTCAGCTCTTTATTGTTCACTGTTAATCATAATGCGTGTCAGTGGGTGTGTAAGTTCGAAAGTTCAAGTCAGTTAAATGGAAATACATGAAAAACTGGTCGGACTGAGAGTCATTTTTGTATTGTTTCTTAAATGTTCTGTTAAATTACAATGTTTACTAAAGTCTAGTCCAAAATATAGACTTAGTTTAACCTTAATATCTGTTACAGTTAATCCTCTACCAGTGAACTATAAACCAGTGTTACCAAAAATTTTTAAGCCGTTAAAACTGTCAAACTGTTTTTGGGTGTTTTTGGCTCATGTCACATTTTTACACACTGTGGGCTCATTTTTTACTGCAGAATCAAGTCCTGCACCTCTGTGGAAGCAGTATAACCACAACTAGGAGCAAAAGAGAACTCAGACATGTTTTTTTATGTGCAGCGTGACACAGTTATAAGGACAGGAATCACGATAAAGGGAGAAATAATAATAATAATAATAATAATAATAATAATAATAATAAACTTTATTTATATAGCACTTTTCAAAGCAGGGATACAAAGTGCTGTACAGATTCAAAGAGAAGTGTAAGGAAAACAACATTAAACAACATTAAAGGAAGTGAAAAGCAAAAAATACATAAATAAATAAATAAAAAATGGTGAAGGTGAAGCACATAAAGCATGAAAGACAATAAAACAATATAACAATATATAAGAAAAATAAAACCCAGTAAAAGAAGACAAAAGACAATAAAGGAAGGAATAAAACAGTTAGAAGATAAAATGTACTGCCCTTAATACTGCCATCAAATGGAGTAAAAGTCCACTCATAAAACAACTCCTGTAAAAATGTGTTTTTAAAAGAGTTTTAAAGGAGGATAAGGTGCTTGCAGATCTGATCTCCTCAGGGAGACTGTTCCAGAGGGTGGGGGCTCTTACAGAAAAGGTCCGGTCACCTTGAATTGAAAGGTTGAATTTTTGTGATGATTTATTTTGCAGAACAAAACAAAAGCAGGAATCAACATGTACAACATTTACTGAGTGTCTACAGCTGTCACCAATGCTACAAAGACATTTTATGACTCTATATTATTATATTACATATTACAGATATTTACGTTTTTACAAACTCCACCGTTTCACCGTGCTGAATGCATCCTCCAACAACTTGCTTCTCTGTTTCTGAGCCATGCTGCATTTCTTGATTTTATCGTGTATGTTTCGTTTCCTCCTCTTGTTGTCTCTCTGTGTAAACACATCCTGCAGTTCATCTGAAAACTTTGCTTTCTGGCTGATAAATGGTGTAATTTTCGCACTTTATTATTCTTTCAAAACCTGCTGACGGTTTTAAAAGAAGTGTTATGTTAAAAAAAATTACCTAAGAAACTGTAAAAACCGAAAGAATCTTCAGATTTGCAGCTTTCAGGTGGTCCTAATCATGTGTGACGTGCAGCACTGTCGGGAAAATTAACTCAGTCTAAGGCTGAAATCATTATGTTTCAATAATTCGCTTTATTTTATATGTTTCAGCTGAAAGTTCCTGAATGAAACCTTTTGCACTACTCGCATCCTGTAACAAGCAAAAAATTCTGAGCTTCTCGGTGCAAATAGAAGAGGCTTTTCAGCTGAACTGCAGGCAGTGTTTACGCAGAGCAGAGAGGAGACGAGTATGGGAATAAAAATGTAGACAGTAAAATATGTATAGTGCGCAGAGCCACCATTGTTTACAGTATTCAAAACATCTGTGGGCTCTTGGAAAGATGTCGTACATGTGGATTCCAGGTGTTTTCAGTTACATTTTGTTATGATTTGTTGCATTATAGCTGTGTTTTACAGCACACAAGACATGTCTGAGGGCTCTGTCCTTATAGGCATGGTTGTTCTGTTTCCATAGAGGTGCAGGACTTTAAAATGCAGTAAAAAATTAACTCAGAAGCAAAGAGACGCCCAGAATCTGCCTTCAGTTTAGAGAAATAAACCCTGTAGCCTGAGCCAGACAGCAGCGTGGTCGCTCTTTAATGCTCTGATTGTTGTTGTTTTTTTCCCCCCTTCGCCCTCCTCTGATGTTTGTCTCAGTGGGAAGACGGAGTATCAGGCCACTCACGGAGGCCGACTGAGGAGAGCCAGCACCTTCGAGAGGAGGCCGAGCAAGAGATACCCCTCCCGAACTCAGTCGCTGGGCAAAGGTGAGTCTTATCAGCGCCGACAACACGAGTAACTAACAGCAGCTGTTTGGTCCGCTGTCATAAAGGTCACGTGCAGGTGTTTTCAGGTACATGCGGCGTATAGAATTGCATTTGAACATATTCATCTGTGAACACATCAGCCCCTCCAAAGGTTGCTCTCTGAAAAATGTCTCACATTAAACGGTAATTTGACAAGTCCGACAGACTTAAAAGCAGCTCTGGTTTCTCTTTTAAAGAAAGTGCTCAAAATTCCAGGTTGTTAGACTGAAGCGTCACCTTTCTACTTTGTCAAAAGCACCTGCTGTACTCTTCACTCCTCCATAATTTCCCTCCTTCTGTGAACCACAGAGGCTTGGAGGCCCGCGAGCTCGCAGCTCAGCGCCGAAACGATCAGACGCTGATTACAAACCGTATTTACCCCAAAAGACTGTCAGAGTCGGTGTCAAAACACCTTTTATTTATTGGATTTGGATTTGTCACTCAGCGCCGGAACACAAATGAGTGAAGATTTGAGTTTTTGGCAGCAGCTGAGCAGCAGAATAATAACGTGTCTGGACTCAAGTGCAGATAAATGAAGATAAACTGACAAACCTTCAGTGCTGCTTTTCATTTCTCTGTTTTTGTTCGACTTTTTGTCTCTTTGTCAGTCGCCATTTCTCCAGCCAAGCCGCCGCATATCAGGTACAACACATGCACAGAACACTCACCTGCACCTTCTCTCTGCTGCACTAGTTATTGCATTCACTCCTTATCCTCTAACCTTGACCTTAATCCACATAATGGCCTGGATAATCTTTACTCTAACACAGAAATAGCCTTTTGTAGGGGTTTCCTGCCTTTTTCTCACTTTTCAGCTCATGTTCTTGCACAGTGCACTCAGTAATCACTTATTATGCAAATCGGCTGTCAGTTATATTAATTACATGTCATTGTTTTGCAGCTCTCACGCCAGCCCTGAGCCCAGCCTGCATCCGGTGAGCGACCTCACGTAACCCACTTTCATACCCCGTTCCCTGTCGCACGTGAGCTGTATTGATCAGCCGTGTCCCAGTAAAATCTCATGTTTGCTCCTTTGTTTGACAGTAGATTCACTGAGATTGATAGTAACCGGAAAAGAATATATATTTTTTTCTAATTCACATTGTCAAAGCAATGCAGTTTAACCCTCTGAAGCCCAAAACCTGCCGCCGAGTTTGATAAGCAAGTTATGTTTAAAAAAATTACACCATTTATTGGGGACAGAAACTATTTTTAAAAAAAGGAAAAAAAAACAATGCATTTCCAATGGAGTTCTGTCTGAACAATAAACCACATCTACGTTTAAAATATTGACATGAATCACTTTATTCTCTGTGTTTTGTGTAAAAGTTTGCTTACCTACATTTATAAAAGTAAAGAGAACTAACTGGATGTCTTGTTTCAGAAACAGGCTTGATAGACATTTTATCTTTAAAAAAAAAAAATCTAAATTATTCCATTTATTAGTGCCAGAAACTACAAAAATTACAAAAAAACATCTTTGGATTTCCAACTTTTACATGGTCCATGAACTAATCATGTGTAAATTCCTGTTCTTTTGGTACAATTAACCAAATCTAAGGTTAAAATGTTAATAGTTAATTTTAAAAAATTGGAATAACTAGATTCTTAGATTTTAAAAAAACATGAAAGCCATTAGAAGCTCGATAAACAGTAAAAATTCTTTTGTTTGAAGAACCGCCTGGATGTCCCAATCAAGTAACAGGCTTGAAAGACGTGTTGTTTTTTAAGAAATCGCTAAAATTACACAATTTATCAAAGCCAGAAACTGTAAAAACAGGACAAATTGTTGAATTTTTTTATTCTTTCATATGGTCTTTGAACTTATGTGTGCGACATGCAGTTCTCTCGGTAAAATTAACTAAATCTAGAAATCTAAAATCAGAATGTTTAATCATGATAATTTTCTTCTGGGCAGAAATAAAGATTCCTTAAAAAAAAGCAACACATTCTGTGCTCCTCAGTGTTTTCCCGAGAACAGCAGTGACTCAGCTGCAACCGACAGTAAAGTGACAAAGATTCGGGGAGTTTTCAGCTGAACTGACTCAAGTGACATAAACAGTGACTTTCTTCCAAGATGCTGGAAGTCCCCGTTGAGTAACTGGCTTGAAACACGTGTTGTGTTTAAATAGAATCACCAAAATGACACCATTTAATCAGAGGCAAATGAAAATAGAAAAAAACGTCATACAGCCCTTGAACTAATCATGCAATTCTGTCTGTAAAATCCACCAAATCTGAGTATAAAATCTCTTTATATTTACTATATGTATTTTTAAAATCACTTTATTCTACTTTATTATCAAACGAGATTCTGTAAAACACAGAAAATCTTGAAGCCATGAGGGACTCAATGAACAGTAAAGTGACCAGAACTGGGGGACTGAGTCTTCTGCTGAACTGAGTCAACTGAAGTAAACAGAGCTCAATGTCTCCGTTGACCAACAAGCTTGAAACACGTGTTGTGTTTACAAAAATCACCAGTATTACACCATTTAATCAAATAAGAAATGAAAAAAAGATGTGGATTTCCAAATTTCAGACACTCCTTGAACTAATCATGTGAGATATGCAGTTCTGTTGGTAAAATTAACCAAATCTAAGTATAAAATCTCTTTATATTTACTATGTTTTGTCAAAATCACTTTATTCTGCTTTATTCTCAAACCAGATTCTGTAGAATACAGAAAATCTTGAAGCCATGAAGGACTTAATAAACAGTAAAATGACCAGAATCGAGGGACTTTTCAGCTGAATTGAGTCAAGTGAAGTAAACAGAGCGACATTTATTCCAAAAACTGTCTGCATGTCTCAGTAAAGTGGCAGACTTGAGCCACTGAGAGCAGAAAGACGAATGATTTCACACCTCGGACTGATACACCAAGCAGAGAGTCAAAGCTTAAGGTGCAATATTATGATGAAGTAGCAACAGTCCAGACTATGTACGGGGGCAACTGTGACACGTACTGACAGGAAAAAGAAAAAGAACATGATTTGGGACACGGGCTGAGTTTGTGCAGCAGTAGACTTTTATGTTTAACTGATCTGGCTTCCGTCCTCCCTGCAGTACCAACACAACATTCCCATCGGTCACGAGCCGTGGCTTCCCCCCCACCCGGCGCTGACGCCCCCGGTGTACCTGCAGCCGTCAGGACACACACCCCCACACAGGTGAGAGCGCATGCAGGTGAACACTGCTTCCTCACATGGGCGGGGGGTCCTCTGTCATCTTTCACACATTTTCTCATCTCACGTCACTCATGCACCCTTTATATCTGTTTGTCTACGTCCATGTGTGTGGTCCTCCATCTTCCTGTCAGGCCTTCCTTTGAGGCCGCGAGTCCCGCGTCCGGCCATCCCCCCGTCCCGGAGCGAACCACCAGCGCCTTCCCAGGATCCGTCAGTTTGGTTTACAGGGACAAAGTCATGACGGCACTTTGACCTCCGTTTAAACCCGGGGAAAAAAAATAAATAAATCAGTTTCCAGACTCAGATGTAGAGCGACGCCCCAAAGAGAGAAGCTCTGGACTCGTCTCCATCATCCTCATCAGTCCCGTCTCCATCCATTTGTCACCTCCTCCCCACCTCCACCCCTCTGTCATGTGTTTCTTAAAATATCCCACAAAGTGCAAAAGGACCTTATCACACAGAGCAGACGCTGAAGGGGGCAAAGATGGCATGTGAGGAGAAAGGGAGCGCTGAAAAACACCTGAAAATCATCACATTTTTGAAAGAACTTCTGCTCCAGCCATCTCTGATTTGCCTGAAATTTTTATAGCATAAAATATGGATGTTTATAAAGAAATGTGTGAAGTTTCAGCTTGATATATCGAATATGTTCTGAGATACGATCGCCCGTTGACCCACTTTCGGCACACTTTTGCACAATGAAATTTGAGCGACGGGTCTCAGGAGCTATTAGAGATAAAAGCCTGAATTTTTCACTGTTATTTCTCATCATGGCATTGATTCAGAATCTTCACAGTAATAAAATACTTGGTCCCAATAATGCAATTAAAAGTACTTTTGGTCGAATTTTCATTACTGATTGAGCAGGTATAACAAGTCGTACCACAAAAACAAAGATTTTGCTCGAGATCCTATTTTAAACGTCCACGGTTTATGATAAAGAAAAGCTTCAAGCAAACGAGAATAGGTTGAGCAGAAGATGAATTAATAATCTGACTTGGACCTGTTGTAGTTTTCCCGCTTATCAGACTTTACGCTTCTCATAGAGGCAGTTTAAAGTGACTGCGCACATTTTTTTGCAACAATTTCCTCCATCTACAGGTCAGTAAGATCACGGTGTGTATGGATTCAGTGTCAGGGGTTACAAACAGGAGCTGCTTCCATCTGATTCTGTGTTCTTTTAATAGTGTTAGAGGCCAAAGCCAAGTTGTAGCTCACAAATATAAGCGCAAAAATGTTCAGAGCAATGACAGTTTTTTAATTTAGTGAATTTTAATTCAACTGATAGGTTTCTTCTGACTGGAAACGACATTAGCAAGTGATAAACGATGGTAGCACGTGGTTTTTCGAGATGTTTATGATGAATTTGAACTATTTCTGTAGTTACAAAAGCAAACATTTTTATTGTAAAAGTATACATAACCTTGAGAAAATGCAGCCATTCCAAAATGTCCTGGTCAGTTCTGCTATGTTCTTGGTAGTTCTTCTAAAACTGCATCCACAATTCTCAGTTTGTAGCCAATTAGAACAGCCTGAAACATGCTAGAAATGAGCAGGAATATTTAGAATGGTATATAAGCTGCATTTTTGTCGAAATTATGCAATCATTTTAAGGCCTATGAGTCATTTTGATCATGGCATTTGCATAACAAATGTGTCTTTAACATGTCTATCACAGTGTCTTACTGTCTTTTGTCACTTGTTTATGTCATTTCCAGTCAGAAGAAACCTGTTGGTCAAATAAAAATTCATGATAAATCAAAATTTGCCACAAGTAAGAATAATTCACTCATCATTATACCTCTTTTGGGAGCATTTCAATTGATCGGAGCACAATATGATGCCCCCAAGTTGAAATAAGATGGACTAATGATACAATAATTGTATTTTTGTTGCACTATTAATTTTGTTTTTTCCATTCATACTCAATTACCCGGCGTCGTGCTTTCATATAAACTAAAAGACGCAACCGAAGCACAAATAAGACAAAGACAGGAGCAGGTTTTAAGAGCTTTTGTGCCTTGCTTTGCTTGTGGATATTTTTTATGTAATCATGGTTGGTGTTTTAATCCTTCAATATGTTTACTGCAAGATCTCGAATCGGCCTTGAAGATTACATTTTTATTTTCATCGTGTCTTAGAAATCTCGTGACAGCTAAATTATTCACTTTAATCGGAGCGAAATGAAGTGATGTGATGCCGAGTGAGGTAATTCCCAGCAGGTGGAAGGGATCCAGTGCTGCACATATTGAATGCTGGTTTAGGGAAGAAGCTGCTTTATGTTTTAGTGTGTAGCTTAGTGTGTGAAGTAGAAACATGAAGAAGAATCCTGCCTTTGTGGTGTCGCGCTTTCAGGTTGTCGAATAAACATTACATTAATGTTGCGTCAGGTTATGGATTTTGCTAAATCAACCGAGTGTTTACAGAAAAAACTGTCCTAGTGTGTGTGTTTGTGCCTTTTTGCTTTTTGATGTTTACTCCAATCACATGATGCCTTTAGGGACGTTTGCCATATTGCTTCTAAACTGAATAAACTGTTTATGAGTTGAAAATGCAAAAACTGCAAACATCTGTCCTTCATTGTTTTATAACCGAAGCTTATTTGTGACAGTCACGTATTTTCTTCTACAGTCGAGCCTCAAATCATTCATAGACATGCCAGAGTGAATTTTTCTTTTTTCCAGTAGGTTTCTTCTGGCTGGAAATTACATAAAAAAGTGACACAAGACAGTCAGACAATGTGTTAGAGATGTTAATGAGACATTTCAACTATTTCGTTGAGTTTTTGGTTTTTTGTTTTGCATTTTTACTCAAAATCTAATGTTGAAAATTAATGATAAGACTTAAAATAGTTGCCACTTTTTGAGAAAGTGCAGCTTCTACACCATTCCAGATGTTCCTGGTGATTTCCATTTTTCTCTGCAACGTTCAAATACACTCTGAACTGAGAACAGCTGATGCAGTAGTTCCCTAGTCAGGTACAAGTCAAGGACAAAACCAAGGAGCTGATTGAGGAGCTGTGTTGTGTATTGTTGCTGCTCACAAGATGTTTAAAGGCTATAAAGTCATATCAAGTGTTTTCAAGGTCCAGTGTTCACAGTTTGAAGCTCCATGAAGAAGTCTCACTGTGGAACATGTCAAAGGGCTGCAGGAGGACAGACTTGAGCCCTGCACTGGAAGAATGGTGGAGGCCCAGAAGAACCCAAGGACCAGCACCAAGAGCATCCTGATCAATGTGAGCAGTTCTGGTAGCAACATGTCCATCAGACACTCCAGCAGACCAACAACAAGGCTGGTCTCCATGGAGACAAGGAGGATCCACTTCTCCAGGACAAAGAAAAAAGCTGCTGCTCATCACTTCATGAACATGGAGATGTTTGGACACAGAGAAAGGAGAAGCATTCAAGGCCAAGAGCAGCATCCCCACGGTCCAACATGGTGGTGGAACGTGATGCTTTGGGGCTGTTGTTGAGCCGACGGACCAGACAGCCTGGTCAGAGGAAACAGCATCATGAGAACAGAGGAGAACATCAGGAGGTCTGCAGGAACACTGCTCCTTGGGCAGCTTTGGAGCTTCAACAAGACGATGATGTGAAACATGCAGCCAAAGTGGTGAAGAAACGGTGAAGAGGAAACAATGTTGGATCCATTCAGAATCTCATCTCTAACACGTTATCTTACTGTCTATTGTCATTTTGTTGTGTGAATTTTAGGCAAAAGTAACATATGGGTCAAGTAAACAGTTTCTATAGATCAACTTTTGGCATGAGGCTGAATCATTTTGGGCTCAGTTGCACGTTCAAAGGCTTTTTTAAATAAGTACACTTCAAAAGTTCACAGTGATAACGATTCATTTGTAATATTTAAGTGGCTTTTTTGGGGGGGTTTATTGGGGGGTTGTTTGACTGCATGTGTCGTCTTCAGTTTCCCGCTGAGCGGTCCTGCTTCAGACCACCAGTTCAGTGTCGAAGAGAACGAGAATTCGTATTCTGGCAAGATGCACCACCGCCACCGCCGCCACACACACAGCCAGGACACGCTCTGCCACACACACACCAAGAACAGTGAGTACTGTCAGAGTATCTGCCATGTGTCTCCTCTACACACTGATGCTCTTTTTCACGCTCGGTGCTGCGCGTTTGTCAGCAACATGGGATTTTTCAGTTCACCCACATACTGAAACACAAAAAGATGCTGAGGGTTTCAGTCCAATGTTTCCACTGCAGCACATTTGAGATGAATGCAGTTCAACCTAAACACTAAAGAGATATTTAAAAACTCAGAACTAACAGCAAAAATAGCCTCCTGTAGGTACCAGTTGGTGTCTCTTTATTCTTTTGTGAGGCAGTAGAACTAAAAACATGCATTTGTGGTATTAGTTTGAACATTTGATCTGCTTTTTTGGGGGAAATTCCCAAAAAGATTTAATGCTGTGTGCAAAGACATGCAAGGAAATTGTTCAAAGGAAACATGTTGCTGCTTTTGAATGTGATAATTGACTATTTTTAAAGAAAGTTTTTGCACTGAGCCTTCCATTGTAGTGGGGCTTCAAAGAAAGTTTCCGCATATTCTATTTGTTGCTCTGCAGTTCTTTATTGGTTCCATGTACGTTCTGAAGAATCTACAAACATAAATGTGGAGCTAAAATGTTTGTCTAATCCCATGTAAGGCATTAACAGAACTAACTATTTGGACATTCATTTTCCAAAGCCACATCAAGCCCTGTGTTGTCCAGAAAGGTGAATGTTGATTCAAATGCGGAGCTAAAAACCCAAATGTACTCATCCCAAATTCCAGTTTTTGATTATTTTTATTCAACTAGTAGTTTTCCTTGGGCTGAAAAAATGACTCAAACAAGACATTGTATTAGAGGTGTAAATTGTACATTTATTTCTATTTCTTTGATTTTGTTCTCTTTAAGAACGTCGAGCTCCTCACTGCCCCGCCGATGAGATGGAGATCTCTCAGTCTCTGCTCAAAGCTCTGGAGTCAGACAGCGATTCTCCTCCTTGGCCTTCGCTGCACGTCAACATCGACAACAAGGTCGGACACGTTTCCCCACATCTTCTTATCTCGTCCTGTACGCTAGCTGAGATTTTTTTTTTTTCTCTCTCTCCTCACCTTTCGACTTGTTATCTGGCAGGGAGAGGAGAAGCAGCTGTCGGAAAAGTCTCTGCACCCTCCTGCTTCTCCAGCAATGCTCCCCGATCACCTCAAATGTAACATCCTCAAGGCCCAGATGGAGGCAGCGTTCAGGGTCAGTGCCGAGCCTCCGTCCCCTCACGCCATTTGACCTCCATGTTGTTTACTTGTAACTAACCACCATTTTTCTCTGCAATGAAGAAGGAAGCTCCAACAACGCCCAGAGGGAAGAACTCAAACGAGACCCTCAATGACAGGCCAGTACTTCATTTTTATGCATATTACAAAACACAACAGAACTAAGTGCAACCCTCAGCATGGAGGATACCAAGATCCTGGAGAGATGTTGTGCCATCCATCACAGACTATTCAGGGGTTGTGTTGCTCTACGTTTCTCTTTAAAATACCCTGAAGGTGATCCACTGAACTCAATTCATAATTGTTTAGGTTGTAGTTTTACTTCTGTAGAAACTCTTGTGTGATTTTGTTCTTTGGATGGTTCTCCTGCTGGAACATTCCTCTTCTTTCAGTTTCTGCAGACTGGGAGTCATCTAGTCAGACAGTGTTCTGGTTTATCCTCAGACATTCATCTATAAATGTCATCAACAACTTTTACACTCATGTAGCCTCATATCATGATGCTGCCACCTCCGTGCTTCACTGTCAGGACGATGCATCCACTGTGGTGGTCCTGGTCAGGTTCACACCAAACATCTGGACTCCATCTGAGCCCAACACATTTATCTTGGTGTCATCGAACCAAAGCACATGCTACGAATGCTTCTTTTCATATTCTTTAGCGGTTTGGTGTTGCAATTTTGTGCCAAAGAGGAAGCAAGAGTAAATTTTTGGGCATCCGTCCATAAAGCCTTTATCACATTGGGTTTATCTGCTGGCATCCAGTTTACCATAACTGTATTGCTTCCTTTCACTTCTTTCTATTCTAATTCACCAGTTTTTCTTTGTAGGTAATGTTTCTTCTGTTTTCTGGCTCAGGTTGAATATTTAATTCTCTCAAATATTGTCTTCGTTTTCTTTCTTGACTAAAACTGATTTATGTAAACGTTTTTGCCTCTTTTGAATGTATGAACTCTTCTTCACACTGTCTGACCTTCACAAAATTCAGATTTCCATTGATAACCCCTGTGCCATGTCTAAAGCAGCTGTTGTCTGGTTTTCACAGCTACATTGTGAAAGTAGTTCACTGTCTGTGGAGTCATTTTAGCAGGACAACTACTGCAGCCCTGATCAGTGCTACTATGGTTCCTTCTATGCCGCCTTATTGCTGCTACAACTGTGTCTCATTTTTAGTTGATCTTCCTGCATCCTTTTCCATCTTTGCAAAGTCTCGCAATCACATTCTTCAGTTCGTCTGGAAATGCTTTTACATGCGGAGCCATGATGCAGACATGCAGATAGATGCAGCTCATAGGTCAAAAACTGAGAAAGTGCTGGACCTTCCAGCTCATTTATAACAATGTTCACACGGTTATGCTGATTGGAAATCAAAGACCAATTCACTTTTGTTGGAATTTCTACTTTTGGGCCTGTTTTTTTTAGTACAGCCTTTCTAAAGTATTTGGTTTTGATTGTTCATAGGACAAAATACTTCACTGTTCGACTCAGAAGTGACGCAGTTTAGAATCATTTTACCTTTTGGTGATATTACACAGGGCTGTGCTAACATCGGTTGTATACTGTGTAACTGACTCTCCTGTGTCTTCAGGTATCAGAGTTCGTCCCAAGATTCAGCTGCATCCAGTCTGACTGCTGATAAGACGCCCCATCGGCAGGACCGCAACCCAACGCCGGAGAGGCTGCAGCCCAAAGCCAACGTGAGCACCAACCGCAGGAAACGACTGGTCCGACAGTTCAGCTTGTGAGTACACGTCACCTGTGATTACAGCTGACGGGCAGCGTTGGTAGCGAGCTCTCGGGCCGCTGATGAGTGGGAAATTGTCCTCCTGAAATGAATACTCCACGGAGCACTTGAAGCGAACGCTCTGCTATCGCTGCTGTGTGATGGTAACGGCTTGTTCAGAACATATCAAGTCATTCAGTCTCTCAATTTGTTGATCATTAGCAACCATGAGGATGAAGATAATCTCCCTGAAGCACTTGCAGCCATCTCCTCGCAGAGCACAGCCAAGTCAGGGTCCACCAGCTCGTTGGACAAACAGATTCAGCCATCTATATACCCACAGGTAACACACACCCGGAAAACACCTCAGAATGCATGTTTGTCAGTGCACTACTTACGGGGTGATTTATTGATTTAATTCAGCCTCCCTGCATCATCTGCAAGTAAACACAGGCATGTCTGTGTGTTTGTATACACTGATGTGTATTCCAGGTGGATAATATGCCAGCACTGGAGCTGGGTAGTCCTTGCTGTCCCTCTCCTTCGCCTTCCCCTCACCTCTCCCCTTCTTACTACCGTAGCTCCATCCCTCACCTGGCCCCTTACCTTGCTGCCCATAACGACAGGTAACACACCTGCACTCTGCTCTCTGGAGCACATTTATACTGACATGTAGTATAAATGTGAATACGTGCTTAAGTAACATTTTTAAGGCACTTTACTTGTATGCTACTTTACGCTTCAGCTTTTAAACTAAAATGTTTTATTTTTTTTTTTGCTTCACTAATTAATTTAACAGCTGTTGAACACACATGCAAACACTTAATAAAATAAAATGCATTGTAAAAAGATTAAATCTGTGGTTCCAAAACCTCTCAGATGGTTTAATTTCAGTTTAATTTCAAGTTAATTTCATCCTAACTGGTTAATGTTTTAGCTTTCCTAGCATTCGACAGCTCTGCATCAGGCCAAAACTATTTTTTTTGGGTCAGAATAAAGACAATAATGAGATAAGATAAGATAAGATGAGATGAGATATGCCTTTATTTATCTCACCGTGGAGAAATTCACATTGTTGTCAGCAGCTTTACACATAGAGATACAATCCTGTTCAACCATGTGAAAATATTTAGCCACAGAAAAGCAGAATAATTGAAAGAAGACACCTTATATTTATTAGAACTAGAAAATAAAAATGTAGCACTTCAGCTAATTGTGGCGAGCTGTGGCTAAAGCACACGTAGTACTCTACTTATTTGTGGCTAGCTGTCCCAAGAATTTGCTCTCCTAATAGCACACAGCATGTCAGTTTATTGCAGCTAGCTGTGGCGAGTACTTCAGCTAATTTTGGCTAGCTGTAGCTACAGTGTTGTGGCTAATTGTGTCTACATTGCACTTAGCTCTTCAGCTAATTGAGGCAAGCTCTGGCTACAGTGCTGTGGATAGCTATGTCTGAAGTGCACTTAGCTCTTCTACTAATTGCAGCTAGCTGTGCCTACAATCCACTTTACACGTCAGTTACTGTGGCTAGCGGTAGCTACAGTGCACTTCGCACTTCAGCCAATTGCAGCTACCTGTGGCTACGGTGCATTGAGTGTTTTAGTTAATTGTGGCTAGGTGTGGCAGTCCACTAACACTTTAACTAATTGTGGCTAGCGGTGGCTAGGTGTGGCTACAATGCTCTTAGCTCTTAGGCTAATTACAGCTATGTATGGCTACAGTGCTGTTGCTAATTGTGTCTATGGTGCACTCAACTCTTTGGCTAATTGCAGCTAGCTGTGGCTGCTTTTTCCTTTTTTCTGTGACTTGCCCATCAGTTTCAATCATCTAACATTTTTAAAAATAAATTTGTGATATTTCATACCTCAGACAGTAGCAAAATCTAATCATAAAGGCAACATTAAAAAAAAAAAAAAAAGTAATACTAGCTTAGTCACAGGGAGGTCATGCTAAAATTAGCATAGCTTAGCAGAGTAGCAGTAACCCCAGTGAAATTCACTAGATTTGTCCTGGTTAAGCTACATTTAAATTTACATGAATGTTTTAGTTAGACTATGTAACCAAGCTCATTTGTCAAATTAAAGTGCAATATTTAAATAATCTCTTGAAAGTTTTATGTAAAATCTGTGATTTAAAAACAGCCTAAAAAGCATACAAAAAAGGTTTTTGAATTATTTATTTTAGGTTATCACAATGTCAGTTATAGCTACTCTCTCCTTTTATAATGCAGAGTTTACGCTTTAAAAAAAAAAAAAAAAAAAATTAATTAATTAATTATTGTTGCTAAAAATGGTTTTATGCAGAAGTTAAAATGAAATTCAGTTCGTTTAATCTCAGTATAACATGAACCTTGTATGTTTGCATGCGTCTGTAGCGGAGAAGAGATAAGGTTGGACAGAGAGAAGATCCTGAGAGCCCTTCTGATGACGGAGCTCTGAGACTTTGACCTTTGACATCGTCATCATCAAGCTGAACAGACGCCCCAAATCAACATCTGTATATCTGCATCACACATTTAGCACTTATAAATATATATTTGCATAAAGCCAATTGTTATATTTGCTTAACTGTTATTTTAGAAGGATGGTTCTTTATATTCAACTGTATAAAAAGCCAAATAGAATCACTCACATGCATTTCAGACATGCTAAGCTGTGACTGGTGCTGCCTGCATGATCAATATGTTTATCTAAATGATTATCTGATTTGCTTTGGGGTTAGGTTTCTATGTGATTCCATCATCACTGTGTCCGTGTTGATGCCTAAACTGTGTTTCAGACGACGACTGTTGAAGCTCCGCACAAAGAAGTGCTGTTGAAGTCACTTTAAATCAGTTTGTTCAAAATGTAAATAGACATCGAGAGCAGGCGTTGTAAATGCTTACTTCCGTACTGTATTTATTATGTGAAGATTTCCATTTTTACATGCTGAAACACTCGCAGCGTCTGTGTTTTAAAAAAAAAATCAAAATTCTTGAACAGAGTGAATTGAAAGTGAAACCAGACGTGAGTATATAAAAGACACTGGAGAAACTGTGCAGCTGCAGTCTCAGGCTGCCCACTAGACGGAGACAAATCTACAGTCGGATGCTGATCCTGAGTTACAGGTTGTCATGAGGAACAGATTAGCTATTTTTCTACATGCAGTTTTCATCGCAGGTCGAGAGCAAATCAGTTCTCAGAAATCATGCTCTTGAAAGTAAGGCATTAGTAAGCGTAATCCTGCTGCTCGACAACTTTATTTCAGCCTTTGTTTGTCACTTTCACATCTGAGGCAGACCTGCCATTGTTCTGTACGTGTTGATTGAGTTGTTCCTGCCCTCGGCTGGATCTTAATAAAGGCCACACCATCAGTTTGACAACAGCAGCATCTCTGGTCTCTGACGGGGGAATGTGGATCGGCCTCGCCCTGACGCCTGTTTGTTCAGTTTGTATGCAGCTCTACCCTCCCACTGAGGGAATGTTGTTATAAAGGACATTACCGATTTATCTGCCACTGCACCTATCAGGTGCAGCACAATGAGTCAGCCTCCTAATTGCTCCTCTGTTGTTCAGTGAGCCACTTTGATAATTCATCTTGAAGGCGACATGCAGCAGAGCAGCTGTGAATGAAGGAATGTGCTGCTAATGTTTGCACCTCAAGCACATTGCATCATCCTGCTTTAGATCCTTACATATGAACACACAGTTAAACACAAAATTATTCATCCTCATGCTAAATTTTGATTTGTAGTGAATTTTTATTTAACCACTCGGTTTATTCTGGCTGGAAATGACATAAATAAATGACAAAACACTGTAAGATATCATGGAGATAAGAGTTAATGAGACAGTTTTGTGTTTTAACTAAAAATGCCAACGTTGGACACCTGGAGGAACAACATCCCAGTGGAGACATGCAGACAGACACTGGAACAACTGTTGGACAGATGTGGAGGAAAATAAAGGATTTCATTCTGATTATCAAGAGAGAATGAATCATTTTGCAAATTGCATTTTTTGTGAAAATGTAAGAAAAATACAGAAATATGTCAAATTCACAATGTCGGTCTTTAGTCATTTGTTTTTGTTGTTTCTAGCTAGAAAAAAAAAGCAAACGATAATTTACTTTAAATCAATCTTTGGCATAACTATGTATATGTTCACTGTATGGAAAGTATTAGAGAAATCACATCATCCTCCACAAAATGAAGTAAACTTAATAAATGAACTGGCAGCTGCACATTATGTCAACGTTTTACACTTCATGGTACTTTTATCTTCACCACACTTCTGTTGTAATGAGCAAAGACAACTGATGATGTTCAATTAATATAAAGTCCTATCATTAACTACAAGTAAGGCCGTACCACAGAGACATAACTATTTTCACACTTTTGCCATTGAAACAAGTATTTTGATGTTTTGTTTCTTCTTTTAAAGTAAATCTCACAAGGAAACGATGAAATAAAATATAATCTGAGTCTTGGAAACATTAAAGACCGTCTCCTGCTCTCCCACAAACAAACAACTAATCTACTTTTCGGGAGAAAGAACAAACCCTTCCCCTTTTTCTGATAATTAGAAATCCCAAATATGTCGTGGATTATATTAGATTAACTGTAATTCCTGAACTCGAGCTAATAATCGTGTGCTAATCGTAGTTTTAAGAGTTTCTATAAACAGCCACCAAATGCAAAGTTCAACACTTGGAATCGACTCCGGACCTTTGATCGGCTCAGTTTGTCCTGAATTAACGAGGAAACGGGCCACACCTGGACATGAAGCTGCTCATCGGTCCACTGCCCGGTCATGCAGAGCCTCTGGTTAATCCACAGAGCTCATTAGAAACACATTTCCTTCCAGGACAAGTTCATCTAAAACACTTGACGGTTGGGTACTGAGCTGCGTGAAGGATTCTGACTATGAGCTGCAACATTCCACAGATTTTGCTCAGGTTTTGTTTTCATAAAACTATCTGTGATGCAAAACCTGACAGGTAAGAAATCAGATTTTTATTTATTTATTTTTTGGTGTAATTTGCATGAACTGACTCTTTTATTTCACACTGATTTTACAGAGGAGTCATATAAACAAATGCTATTTGCAGGAAGAAATGTGAAAACTTTAACCTGTCCGTGGTATCTACTTGTTATTTTCACACAACTATTCAGTCCTGGACTATAAAATGTGAAGATTATCCATTTTTCAAACATCAGTTTTACAGATATGTTGAGAAATGTGTGTAGAACACAGATACCATCATGTATAATTGTGTAAAAATTGATTCATGTCGCAATATCATCAATTTGTACAATGTTTTTGACTAAAACAAGCTGATCCATACTTTTTGGAGAAAGGATTCTTTGAGATGTTTTGGATTGTAAAACTTTTAAACACTTTGTCAAAGAGAGAAAACAAACAAAAAACTCAGTAAATACTTGATTAAGTGTGATGAACCTACAATACTTTTGAGTCTGTTTTTTAAAAAAAAAGGAGGAGGGGGGGAAATTATGTGAAAAAAAACATCTGTAATCCTAAACGGTAAATGCAATAAATGCAATATTTGTGTGAAATCCCTTGAATTAAAGCTGAAAGTTTGCTTTTTAAACTCATCTTAATTCCTTAATTTTAAATTGTGGAGTACAGACGCAAAACTACAAAAACTGTGTCACCGTCCAAATACTTATGAATCTGAGTGTACACTGTAAAATATTTCGGTTTTTAATAGGTTTTAACTTGAATTTGTAACTTTTTGTGGAGTGAGTGCACACTTAAAAAATAACAACAAATAAAACATTTTTAACTGGTTTTTAGCTTTTTTCATACAGATATCTCCTGTTTTGCCGAATTACAAATAGTAAAATTTGTCCAAATACTTAAAGACCTGAATGTGTCATAAAAAATATGAAGGTTTTAACTTGTATTTTACAGATTTTCCCTGTTTTGTTAAAGTATAAATAATGTCTTGTAAAACCACAGAAAAAGAAGTATCAATTTGCACATTAACCCTGAAAACCAGACCTAAATTATAAACATCCATTTAAAAAATCACTATTGTCACAAATTTTTATTTATTCTTTAACTATGTTTAAATGTAAAAATTACAGTCTTACTGCAAAAAAATAGCTTTATATTAATATAATGTATATATTTCTTACACAGTACTTTTCCCCAGTAACTCTGCCAACAAAGTACTAAAAGTTAATTAGAAAATGAGAGGTATTTAGAGTCCTGTCGTGTGGATAATGTCGGTGTTGCTATGCTGGTTTGCGCAGTGTGTTTTTGTGAGTGTGTTTAAAAAGGATCAGGTTGGGTGGGGTGCACAGGCTTGGATTACACAATGCAAAGTCTGCCCCGAGGGGGTCTGACATGGTTTCATCCGCCTCCCTTCTCTCTGGAAAAAGAAGGCCATCCTCTCTCATATAATGTGTTTTAGTGTGTCTCAGCGACAAAAGTTTGTTCACTGCGGCGTTGAGTGAGCGTGTGGGGAGAAATGAGGAGTTTCCCACAGTTTGTCCTGGAGCCACGTTCTGTCATCTCCACCTGGGTGTTTGCACTGCTGCACTTCAAAACCTTCAGACGGCACAAAGTGAAATCAAACAGCTGGAGGCCGACAAACTTCACATGTTGTGTTTATTGTGTGTTTCTTTTTCTTTCATAAGAAGGTCTGCAGCAGGACGTCCCGAGCAGGAGCGACTCGTGCTGCGGGACAGCGAGTTTGCAGGGCACGAACGGTAATTATATTCACAAGGTGCACGTCAGATGTGACTTTTTCTCTTCGACTTTCCTCAAAATCTGCACATGAATGAGCATATTTCTGCAGAGAAACAATCGTATTGATGGGAAAGAAGACGAGAAAACTCTGAAATCTGATGCAAAGTATGCAAATAAAACCACCTCCGACTCCTGACATTTACTCAGCAAGTAAGTTGACGGTTAAGTTAACGAGAACTTGGCGTAACACAACATGGAAACACACCCACACAGGGCGCTTAACGAAGGAAACAAAGGGGGCTATGAAAGCGTGAGGTGTGGAGCCTCACAGTGTAACATACAGTTCATTCAGAGATACTGCTATTATATTCAGTAGTCGTCTTATTGATTAGCAGTGCATTGATATTTGGCATTATGTAAACATCTTAAAGTTTTACTACTAACTTCTTCATGCACTAAAGCTTCCAATACAATCACTGGGTATCAAATGTATATAAACACAATAAAATGCATTAACAGAAAAGGTAGTAAAATCTCTTTCACGCTCACTTTCACTCTTCACAGAAAAGCTTAAAGAAAAGATTTTTTAGCTCGGTTGCTACGAGGGCGTTCTTCTCTAGTTTGGCTAGCAAATATATCATAATGATTCATAACATGTCTTAAAACATCTCTATAAAGCTTTTAAAATACACTCTGTGCAATATAACACAAAACTGCTATTTATTTTTGGCTAAGGCCACAAAGAATTTGGTATAAAATACATTAATTTCTGTTCCTAAAGATATAAATAACACATCTAAAAGACTAGTTTAAAAAAAAAAAAAAAACTAACAGGTCTTTGTTGGCCTGTGTGTATGTGTGACCCTACAGCAGGGTCAGATCCAGGTATTGACCCCCAGGTTTGGTCATGAGAGCCGGGAGGGACATGAGAGGAGCTTCGCCTCCGCTGGACTGACCGATCAGACTGCTGCTCAGGAGAGAAACTGACTCCGCCGGACCCTGAGAGGTGAGGAAGGGTGAGGAAACAGTGGGGGGGGAAACAGAGAGACGGAGAGTTATTTTGGTGGAAAAGTGACAAAGAACAAAGAAGAGCCCTCGCACCAGCACCACATGTTACCCATCACCTCCTCAACCAGCTGTTGTTACCGTCTATTATCCTGTTAGACTACGACATCACCAACTGACCGCCAGCTAGGCCCCACCGCCTCAGTCACTGCTGCTGTCGAGCTTTTTATTTCTGCACATGCATCTAACAATAAAAGCTGGAACTCATCTGATTTGAATCACCTTTCAGTTTATTTTAACCCTTTCGTGTATAAATTATTCACAAATTAAGCAAATTTCCTCCAAAAACAAGACAAAAAAACATGCCAATTGTTTTTCTTTTCCCCTAAATCTGTTACTCTGAGCAACTGTCCACTATTCTGGACGCCATGCAGCAACAATTTCAATTTTAACAAAAATATCACTGTGAAACTAAACACAGATCATTTGTGCCATTAGGGCAATCATTTTTTGTGTTGCATTTCAAATATGAAAATGCAGCATTTAAATTAAAATAAGACTTAATTTTTACCAGATGTTGCTCAGAAAAACTAAATTACATAACATGAGAAATGCAGTAGAAAACAAACGACTACAGGCATAGTAAGAAATAATATGATATAACTTCCAGAACAGAAATCTACAATTTGGATCAAGTCAGGGTCAAAATTCTTGTTTTATTTGTTCCCATATTAGAGCTCAGCATGTTTTATTTTTTGTTATCACTCCATTGATAAGAAAACACTTTCAAAAGCTTGAAAAATCTATTTTCGCCATGCTTTAATGACAAATATGTGCAAATCATATGTGCAAAACTGTCTGTAAAAAAAAAAATCATAAAACAGACAGGAATAAAACTGGAAAGGGTGGCAAAGTGGATGTTTCTGGCTCAATGGATGAGGAAAAAATGCTTTTGTAAAATTAAGTTCCATCCATCCATTATCTATACACCACTTAATCCTCACTAGGGTCATGGGGGGCTGGAGTCGATCCCAGCTGACTCAGGGTGAAGGCAGGGGACACCCTGGACAGGTCACCAGTCTATCACAGGGCTACACTTAGAGACAGACAACCAAGCACATTCACATTCACACCTACTGACAATTTAGAATCACCAGTTGACCTCAACATGTTTTTGGACTGTGTGGGAGGAAGCTGGAGAACCCGGAGAGAACCCACGCTGCATGAGGAGAACATGGAGACTCCACGCAGAAAGATCCCGGTGTCCCCACGGGGACGCGGACCGGCGACCTTCTTGCTGTGAGGCAACAGTTAATAGTTTCTTTTAAAAAATAATTTAAATATTGATTTTCCATTAATATACAGAAAATGACCCGTTTTTCTGTTAGTTCACAAAATATTTGATTTGGGGTTTTTTATTGGGTAATGTGCTTCCAGTACACTTGATGTTTTTTTTGTACTTTATTTTACTTTTATTTATTGAAGTGTAGGTCAGCTGGTCACAACAACATTAGAGCTAATTAACACATTTTCGTCTTTTTCTCACACTTCTACTGTCGTCGTTTCTGTTTTAGGAGGATGAGGTAAACGTCAAACCGAGGAGCTCCTGAGCAGCTGTTATGAGACACACCTTCCGCTGTGTTTTGGCTTGTAGAGAAATCACAGCCTGACGGTAATTAGCTGTTATTGACTTGGCTAAGCTAACGGTCAGTTGGCTCTCTTGGCTATGACTGTGTTCACTTTCTTTAGAGGACAGAAATGCAGAAGTCAGTATGAGACAGAGTGAAAACTGCCCCCCGGTCCAAATGATTCCAAACAACGACAAAAAAAAATCCCAGAAAACTCGTCCCGATCAATCAAACACATCCCCCGTATATGTTGCTACAGAACAAAGAATTCCCCGTCTACACAGAAAACTGTGGCGTCGAGCCCCCCGGTGACCAAGCCAAAGCTAGAGTGAATCCCCCTCGCTGAGCGCTCAGCCAATCCTTACCTGCCACCCGCCTCAGACACCTTAAATACACACCCATTCTTTGGGCTGCGTAAGCAATGTCCTGGCCGGGTCGTGAGCGTGCACGGGCCCGTGGGCGTGCATGAGAGCATCCTCGGGAGCGTACTGTGGCATTAAGAAGGGGGGGGGGGGGAGGAACGACAAAAACACTGAGACACATGAAGCCACAGATTCTAACCTAACAGGCCTGCAACATCCACGAGGAGGGAACATTAGCTTTAAGTTCTCACACATTTATGTCACATTTGATCTCATACAGTCATTCACCTTCATCGGGATTCTTCAGCGGCTAAATAAGACTCGAGTTGCTTTGGTTCAAGTCGAAGCAGGCAGCAGATCGGTGTGACAGAACAGGGAGAGTAGACAGGATAAACTAGTTTGATCGCCTCGGGGCGAGCACAGTGGATGCCTGACGGTACACACCCACAGCAGCAGCAGCAGCAGCAGCACGTTTAAATGCAGCATTCAGAAAAGCATGTGAACTCTGAAGGCGCACGATATTTGCATGTATGGGAGCCACATTAGTGAGATTTTTAAGCATTTTCTCACCTGGTATCCCTGCACGGCACTAATGAGGTCCTTGACTCCGTTGCTGTTGTAGGTCAAACCCGGCATTCGCACCAAACCGCCCGGGGAGGACAGCGAGGAGGGGGAGGGGAAGAAACCTAAGGTGGTGGGCGAGCCAGGTGGGCTGGAAGGACAAGAGAAGGAAGGTAGAGACGAGAGTGTTATCATGGAACGACCTAGAAAGGCTTCTCAACAAACACGGCACAAAAAGTGAAAAATCATGAGACTGGGAGTAACTCTGGGTGTTGCCTTTAAGTGCTTTCTCAATGACACACGGCTGACCGGGGAGAAAAGGAGGTCACTCGGTGTTTACTGAGTTCTCTGATAACACAGTTTTTCAGTTATTAACTAACCTTGTCCGAGCATTTCAACCAAAGGCAAAGAGTTGCTGTTGTTTTTCCCCTCCTCCCCACTGTGAGTGACTTTATTTTTGTTGAATCAAACAGAGTCAGTGCAAAAAGTTCATGATTATCGCAGCAGTTTTTGTTTTCAAAAAATTAAAGTCCTTTGTGTCATTTTGCAGTATTTACAAAAAGTAAACTGTGACGAGAAAGCTGGAGTTTTTAAGGCCTACATACCATATTATAAGAAGGAGGAAGGAAAGCAAAGGAGTGTGAAGGAAAAGAAAGGAGTTAAAGAACAGAATAAGACATTGAAGGAAGCATGGAGGTAGGAGATGAAGTGAGCTTGTAGGAAAGATAAACAGAGAAGATGGAAGTATAAAAAGAAAGGAGTGTAAAGAAGGAAATATTTTTGCCAATGACGTAATGCATCTGAGCTCCAGAACTCGCTGGTGGGTTTGAAAAGCATTTTGTCTGCTTGAAAAAAAAAATGCAAAAATTAAACCATTTCTCAAATCCACAATCTGTAAAAACAGGAGAAGAATGGCAGATTTTCAACTTCAACACTGTTTTAAACTACTCATGTGTAACATGCTGCTCCGTCAGGGAAATTAATCCAATCTAAGCTTCAAATTATATTTATCTAATTATTCTTATTTTTAAAAATTGTCAAAAATAAAGTGTTTGCGTTAGCAAGATTCTGCAAAAAACAAAAAATTCTGCCCTCTTTAGCACAATTACAGAGCTATGGCTGATTCGGCTACGATCAACAGTCGTGGCAAAAAAAATCAGAAGCTTCTTGGCTGAACTGCAGGCAGTGTTTACATCTTTCTAGAGCTGATGTGCAACTTTAGTGGAAAAACAGAACAGAGGTTTTAAAAATATCTATCGTATGTAGAGGCACCATATTTTTCTATTATTAGTAACACCTGAGGGCACTTGGGAAAATGTGTCAATTCCAAGTTTTTTTTTATTTTGGCAAAATAAATAATCAAAAAAATTCAACTTTTGCTCCTTTTTTTTAACGATTTATTGCTTTATAACTGTGTCATATTACACAAAAAACTATTTTGATTTCCTCCACTTCTAATCATGGTTATGCTGTCTAAATAAAGGTGCAGAACTTTATATTACGGTGAAAAATGAACTGACAGTGAGTAAAAATGAGCAAAGAAAACAGCCAGAAACTGCTCAGAGTTCAGAGGGTTAAATGCTTAAGTTGACTAATGCTCTCCAAGTTACCATAATACTAGCTGTGCAAACAGAGGGCTCAGAAAATCAAACGTGTGAACAATACCAGTTTAGTTTCTCCCTCGCTTACTCAGCAGCTCACTGCCCACAAGTAAACACCGTCTGACAGCCTCGGCGTAGGAAGTCTGCTAAGTCTATTTATAATAGCCCTGGAGTGGTTCTTTATATGTGGAAAAGTTAGATTAGCATGTGGAGTGGCAAACACCTCTGATCTGACTGTTTAGTGTGACACTTTTAGGAGAGCAAAACAAAAGGAAGCACTCACAGAAACATTATGGATTTAACAAATGACGGTAAAAATGTTGTTGCAGCATCATTTCAGCATCAGTATGAACGCAAAGGGTGATCAAAAGGTTGTTTGTGGAGTGCGTCACGGTCACAGGTCTGTCTCGAGTCAGGTGATAGCATGACAACACTATCAGGACCAGCTTTACAGATGTTTTTGTTAACACCCGCCAGTACAAATTTGCAGTTTCACCATAGAGCAGAGAGCAAACATCCAATTCTGTGTTAGTTATCAGCCAGATAATCCAAACTTCATGTAGACGATCATCACTGGTGACTAGAGGTGGGTCTGCGGCTACCACCAAGAGGAGAAACAGCTATTTTTTTTATGTTGGAAGAGGATTGAAGTTTCCAAAACTGAACAAGGAGAGTCACATCAGTTGTTTTGACCCCTAAAATCAGACTTTTTCAGGAATAAAAGTTAATCTGAGTTTTACTGTAACGTCCTGAGGTGTCTGAGGCAGAACATTCAGAACAAACCATCTAAACTGTTGTGCAGTGGTGCCAATTACACAGCTATTTTAGCCACGACAACACAATCGGCACTCTCCAGTTGTCCTATTCAGTAGCTTTGGCTTCCAATGACTTCTTTTTGGCACCAAAACTGAAATTCAAGTTGCAGTGTTGACATTTTGACAGTTTAGGAAACTTATTGCAAATGGTGTCCGACATGTTTACACAACAGGAGAGGCGAGAGCAGCGAATCCGACAGTGATGGCGGCAGTGCTGCGACTGCTCAGGTGTTCTGGCCACAACAACCCAATCGGTGTTGCAAACCCACCCTTTTGGCTGGATTTGGATCACAGGAACTTCTTCCTTTTTCCCCCAAAATGAAATTGAGGTAGAAGTGTTGACAGTTTTATTAATTGCAAAATGCTGCCTGACATGTTTACATAACAGGACTTCCATGGAGCGTTACAAGTGTTGCAGGAGCCCTAGGAGCAGTGTGTCGCTGTGCAGGGAGACAGCAGGAATGGTGGCCAAATGTAAATCAGATGCGGTTTTTGTTATTCATAGGTGCACTCTCTGAAGTTTTATCATCACCCCTTGCAGTTTCACGAGAAAAAAAAACATGCATTGTTGGCGCCGTTTTGGTAAAATTTAGCTTAATCTTCATTCGCGGGTCATTATTATTACCCACAATATCTCTTTAGAGAAATTTGCCATCATGATACAGTCCGATTAGGATTCAGAAGTAACCTGGTGACCACCGTTACCTGGGGTAGTACGCTGTGTAGTTCATGTATAGCTGGGCGGAGGCGGGGTAGTAGGCGTGGCCTGGTGGCAGTGGGCGGGGGGTCAGTAGCACCTGCCCGATGGGAGGGTAAAGGGCAGCAGCAGCAGCCTCCGTGGGCAGCACGGCTGGAGCAGGGGTGAAGGAGTAAGACGGTGGAGATAAACCTGCACGGGACAGAAGACGACACAAATGATTTACAACCACACAAACAGCAGCAGGAGCACACAGTCATGAAGTCTGGTCATTGTTTGTTTCTGAGAGGCGCTCATGCAAAATCACAAACAATGACCAACAGTGTAATCACTCAGCACCTGACACAGGCGTGTTTTTGTGTTTCATTCGTCGCCATGTGTGTAGCTCAGTTGAGGGGGTTAGTGCCAAAGTGGGCCAAATCACATTTACTAGTTTTAGAGAAAAACGGGGTCAAAATTATGTGTTGCTAAAAAAAACAAAAAACAAATCCTGGTTGTTGGAGGAGTCATTATATGCATCCAAAGATGATCCAACACTGTCCAGAGATAGAACCAGGTTGTGACACTTTGTGATGACTTGTTTAGGTTTTACTTTTGCCTTTCCTTTTGCTGAGTGCCAAAGTGGGCCATACCACATTTTCTACTTTTTGAGAAAAAAAACAAAACGATTTAAGGCTTGTCTTGCTAAACAGCATTGAAGAGTTTACATCATGAGGAACTAGAGATACTTTTGAGGACCATGGGGTAGCGATAGATGCTTGATGGTGGTTCATTAAGTTGTTATTCAACCTTACGGTACCTACAAGTTCAGTTTTCTCGGGGCTTGAGGTTGCGCCATCTTGAATCGCAAACACGTTGCAACTACCTGCGCCCACGATATAATGGTCAGAAATTCCTGTAGCTTGGTCCAGTTCGCAGCTAAATTTTCACACCAAAACCATTATGGGCCAAACTTTAAGGTCGCATTGTGACATTACTAGTGGGCTGTTGGTTGGACCACTTTGGTATGAACTAGTAGACCATAAATATTTATCAAAAAAAACAGAAAAATCAACTTTGGAGTTTTTGTGGTTTGGCCCGCTTTGGCACTGAACCCCTCAATTGGTAGCCAACTTTCAAACATGTAACGAGCTTCTGATCGGCTCGAAAGTGAAGTTGTTTAACTCTGTGAGCGTTTGCAGTTTTTAATGTAGTTCTACAGTCCAATAAGTGTGAATTAACCCTCTGAACCTCAGCAGGCATGCAATCTTTAAAAACATTTACAAAAAAACCTGCAAAAATCGAAAAAATAAATACATTTAAAATTTGAACATATGTGATGGTCCTTGAACATACCATGCGTGACCTTTAGTTTTGTCAGAAAAACTAACTAGATCTAAGTTTCACCAAAAACACATCATTTAAAATTTGGCCAAAAATGCATCATTCACACTAACAAGATTCTGTCAAAAAAAAATTTTTTTTAATTCTGCTTTCCTTGCCACCAATGAGAAGCAGAACAACAGTCACCTGACAAAAACTGAGACTTCTCGTCTGAACTGCAGGCTGTGTACAGACAAAGATAGTATATAGAGAACACAATAAAACATACTTGAGCAGTTAAACAAATGAGACCACAGTGAATAAAAAAAGTGATAGCAGCAAAGAAAATGCCATAAAAACTGCTTGGAGTTCAGAGGGTTAAAATCCTAGTAGCGGGTGGGTGTGGCTATATTCTCCAGAAAAACAAGTTGTGGTAAGACCTGATTTATGACTTATAATCTATACTGTTATAGGCGTAGTTGCCACATGAACACTTCCCCGTAGACTCAGTAGGATTTACAGACTGGTTAAGTAAACTTGCTGTAAAGGTATTTTTTAATCATAGCTTCATTTCACACATGTCCAGCTGTGAATCCCTGTGCTGTATCCCTTCCACTCATGTGAACACTTTACATCAAACCATTATTAATTGTGCCTCTTTTTTTTTGTTTGTTTTTTGAAGCGCTCAGAGTGCACATTTACTGTGAAGGACTACAGACACGGACAACAAAGCAAATCTACGCACCAGCGTTCAGCTCTGCCCACCTCTCGCGCAGCTCCTGATTGGACAAGCAGAGGCGACGCACACACCTGAGGCGCGCCGTCAGTCTACTGAGGCTAAATCCCACAACCACCACTACCCATCTGACAAGATTAGAGAGTTGTAAGCCATGTTGCCACATTTGTGTGCTGGTTGGGATTCAAACTGTGCCGCTTACACTTTTCCAACCCTTTCAGATCCTTGTGAATTACCGAGGCAGTGGTAAGGGAGGAGAATTAGGAGTAACAAACATGCCGCTGAAGAAACAGACTACAGTGTTCAATCAGAATGTGTCGACACAGGTGGAGTTGAAAGGTTTCTCAGGGCATGCAGGTGGGTAAATTTAATCACGCTAAATTACACAAGAGGAACCACACACACCGACACAAACTCTCACACACACAGTTTTTAATCCTCCTGGTTAGACCAGGTGTCCCCCGTCCTCCCACAGGTTCTAGATTGGACAGAAACCAGCAGCCCTGCCCCCCACGGCAGGAGCCCACCTACCCTGCAGTCCCGAAGCACCCCCAGCTCCCAGCAGCACTTACGTCTGGACTTACATGGCGGCGGGCTGAGCCCTGTCCCACTCCTGCTCCGGGTGTGTGTGTGTGTGTGCGTGTGTGACAGCGAGCCCCCCATCAGAACCAGGCCCATCTCCTCGGCACTGCAGGGGAACACCTCCACGTAGCGGCTGTTGGCGCCGCGCTGGCTGCTCATCACGTGTTTGTGTAGCCGCTGGGAGGCCTGAATCGCCCGCTCGGCTGAGGTCATCTGGATGAAGCAGTCGCCGGATGGACGCCCCTGAAAAAAACAAGTCAGATGTTTTTCTGCAACTTCTGCACGTTTGTGTCAGAAATCTCAGCGGGTGTGTCGGTGCGGTTGCTGCATGTACCTGCTGGTTAAGGACCATGTGCACACCATGCGGTCTGATATCGTGTGTAAACTCGCCCAGGAAGGTGAGGATGTCTTCGATGCTCGCCGTGTAAGGCAGCCCCCGGAGCCTCAGGCAGTCCCGGACACCGCCAGGAGGGGGCAGGAGAGACATGGTGGGCAGCATGGACACCAGGGGGGCAGGGGCCACGGGGATCAGAGGGGCCGACGAGTACCGGTTCAACACCTGAAACGAGCAGAACAGAGTTTCAGTTGACAGACTCTGCCTCAGGTGAAGCGGGCAGCAAGGTTCAGGAGAGCATTTCTACGCCTTGTCACATCATCGCAGAAAAAGAAAAAAAGACTTTCAAACACAGTTAAAATTCATTATTTAAAAACATACAATCCACTTCCTAATCCTCTGAAGCCAAAACCGACAGCATGTCATCTTGAGAGAAAACAAATTACCAAAATTCTACCATTTATCAGAGCAAGAAACTCTACAAACACCAAAAAAATATCACAGTTTACTTTTCCAATGGTCTCCGAACTAATCATGTGTGATGTACGGTTCAGTTGGGCTAATTAACCAAACACCAGCTTAAAATCATGATATTTAATCAAAATATAACTTTATTCCATGTCTCATTTAAAAAATTTGCCAAAAACTAAAGCAGTTGCACAAGCAAGATTCTGCAAAACATAAAATAAATTGCCCACAAGCATGCAGCCATGAAGCTATGAGGACCTCAGCTGCAAGAAACAGTCAAGCCAGAAGTATTCAAAGACTTTTCAGCTGAACTGCAGGCAGTGTTTACATAGGGGACAGGTATGGAAGCAAATTAAAAATGTAAGTAATAAAATGTACTGTACATCTGTAATCTCATAATCGTTTTCATGTATCAGCATGTGAGTAGCTCACTGGTTCTTCCAAACATGCAACATGCTTTGATTGACTCAAAAGTCGAGTACATCAACATGAATTAAACCTCTGAATCCCAAAATCCACGAGAAGGTTTAAAAGACACGTTATATTTTAAAAAATCACTAAATTTATACCATTTATCAGAGCCAGAAACTGTAACAACAGAAAGATTCGTAGGATGTTCAACTTTTTTGTTGTCCTCAAACTCAAAATTCTCTTCATTCTACATGTCTCATTTAAAAATGAGTCAAAAATAAACCAGTTGCTTTCAACAGATTCTGCTACAAGAACCCTAAAATTCTGCCATCTCTAACATAAACATGAAGAGATCAGTGACAGTCATGCCACAAAAATTCAAAGACGTTTCCACTGAACTGCAGGCAGTGTTTACACAGAACAAATGAAAAATCATAACACAGCTACACCCTTTTTTCCACAGTATTTGAAATTGACCTTTTTTTTTTTTTTTTTAAACGATTTATGGCATTCTAACTGTGTCATACTGCACAAAAAGACATTTCTGAGTTGTTTCTCCTTCTAGTCATGGTTGTTCTGTTTCCATAGAGGTGCAGGATTTTACATTGCAATGAAAAATGAGCCCACAGTGAGTAAAAAAGAATCCAAGAAACACGCAGAAACCACTTGGAATTCAGAGGGTTAACAGACATCTTGTGTAGGTCCACGTGGTGTTTAAATGCACTGCAATGTCATACAGGAGCTGGCTGGCTGCCAAACAGGACACCAGTGTGTTTGCATTTCTGGAGAGGACCAATAAAAGCGCTCAGATACCGAAGCGTGAGGGAAGGCCTCTGCACAGATATGTATATGGGTTGTAAAGTTATCGGCCCAGAAAGATAAGGAAATGAATCCTCATCTCACGAGACGAGGGAGCAGCAGAGGACAGACGAAGTGAAAGAAAGTACAAAAGAGCAGCTGGAATAAGTGTGCGTGCTGGAGGGAAACATGCACACAGTTCACCTTGTTATACAGGTCTCCACCCATAAGCCCTGCTGCAGTAATTCCTACAACTAACCGAGGAGATAAGAGGCACACCCTCACATTGTCACTCCTTACTGTGAGCCCACACAAAGAGACAGAACTCCTAAAAGCAGAGCAACAATTCGAAATGAAGGGACAGAAGATTTTCTACAAGCTACACCATTTATCAGAGCAAGAAATGGTAAAAATACAAAAAAGAAATCATCCAGTTTTCAACTTTCCAAAGGTTCTTGACCTAATCATGTGTGGCACATGATTCAGTCATGACAATTAACCAAAAACTGTGAAGCCATGAGTGATTCAGCTGCAGCCAACAGTCACCTGACAACAATTCAGAGACTTTCCAGGCGAACTGTCTAAACCCATAAATTCACATTTTGTACAGAGAGTACAGAGAACACGCCCACATCCACACCTGACTCACCTGCTGTACCTCTGCTGCCGTGCTTTTAAACAGCTCGATGTATCTCTTCCCCAGGATCTCCTTGTGTTTCCTCAGAGCGCACTGAGCGTGCTCCTCGCAGGAAAATAAGACGAAAGCGTCGCCGGTGGGACGCCCATCCGGGTAGCGGACAAACAGAATCCCGTCCTTCCCGCCGCTGACCGGACACATCTCTTGAGTGCCGTCACCCGGCGAGAAGAAAGCGAGGACCTGCTCAGGTGTGGCGGTGAAAGGGAGGCCTCGCATGCGCACGATGATCTGATCCTCACGGGACAGAAACATGGCGACCTCGTTGGAGGTACCTGACACAAGGACACAAACACGCCTGTTCAGCCACAGATCAACACACAAACTCTGTCATGAAGCAGCAGACTGTGGGGTGGTTTGGGGAACTTTCTCTGGTGCTGTTAGGCCATTTTCTTTTAAAGTTAATTTTAAAAAAATGCAGCTAAACTTAACTTGAATCCAAGGCCGAATGATTTGGGGAAAATATCTGGTTGTAATTTTTTTTGCACAGACATGATTAAGCCTTGAAACCCCAACACCTGCCTACACGTTTGCAAAGTATGTTACCTTTTTAAAAATCACAATATTAGACCATTTATCAGAGCCACGAAGTGTAAAAACAGAGAAAAGTGTTAGATTTTTTTTTAACTTTCTGACAGTTCTTTAACTAATCATCCGTTGGAAAAACTAATCAAATCTAACAATGATGTGATATTTCGTCAAAATCCCTTTATTCTTCAAAAATTATGAAAAAATAAACAGTTTAATCTAAGCAAATTCTATGAAAAAGAAAAAAATTCTGCACTTGTTGGCACAACTGTGAAGTCATTAGTGACTCAACTGTGACCAACAATCACACGACAAAAATTCAGAGACTTTTTGGGTAAAATGGGCTGAGCTGCAGGCTGTGTACATACACACACAGCATACAGGCTAATATAACTAATAACTAGTATCACGAATATAACTAGTAACTAACTAAATGAAAGTGAGAAAATATCTTTCATTTGCATGTGAAACCAGCATTTTTTCTAGTACTGGTAACACCTGTGGGTTCTACATGTAATCTATGAAATGAAATGTTTTTTCTTTAATTTATGGCATTATAACTGTGTCATATTGCACAAAAGACATTTCTGAGTTATTTCTCCTTCTAATGATGGTTGTGCTGGTTTGTTCTATAGAGGTACAGGACTTTATATTGCAGTAAAAAATGATCTACTTGGAGTTCAGCGGGTTGAAACATCAGATGGATCATCACAATATCGACTGGTTTTAAAGATATGAACTACTTCCAACATTTCTTTTACTGATATTTGGCACCGAGGGAAATTTCTGGTTTGCTATTTATTTGAAGTTGAACATAAATAGGGGCATTTCTGGTTAACAAAAAGAAGAAAATAAAGAAATCGTAGCTGAATTATTGGTTTCATCCCTTCATGACTTTGAGAGATGATCCAAACCTTTTATCTTTATGATGATGAGCGTCAGCAGCATGTGCCGATGAGGTCCTTTTCCCACATCATATGAGTAAAACCTTAAATATGCAGATCAAATGACTCAGCCACTGCGTGCGTCTCGCTGAAAACTTGTTGCCCTCCTAAAAGGCCACATTGCCATTAATAAACAAACGGCATCACTGACTCATAACTGCCTGCTTTTTCTGCAAATTATCATCTCCCCCGATAGACGTGGAAACATTCATCAAGATGCTGAGAATCCTTCAGAGCCTAAAAATCTATTTTAGTAAACACACAAATACTTGCACGGGGCATTTCCCGGCTTCTCTCCAATTGATTCTAGGATTATTTAAAAATCCCTTTTAAAGCTTGTTTTGATCTGGACATCAGCGATCAATGATGACTCCTTATGAGCCAGTTCGAAGCCTTCGGGCTAATTTATGCGCTCTGCGTCACCAAGGGTACGTGTGATGTAAATGACATCATCAACACTGACTGTACATGTGCAGGAAAAACAAGTGGTTTATGATTTGTAGAGTTGTATTTGAAGTCGTCGCTGCAGGACTTGGATTTGTGCAACAGAGCCCAAACGTAGCGGGAAGCTCTAAAATCTCCAGATATCCCGTCCTCGACACACTTGGGGAATTATCACATTGCCGTGGTTTTATAGTCTAATCTGTAACCAGCTTCAATATCCTCTAAAAAGTGCAACCTTTACGTGTTTTTCTGTTTGACTTGAGGTGGAAATGCCCATCTGAAGCTGACTGACGCTTACTTATTGTAGTTGAAGGAGAATCGTGCAGGAGATGCGACTTGCAGAATCACTTCTTTTAAATCACTTCCCGAAACCCGTTTTTACGTATCTTCTTTAAATGTTACGTCGTCTTTGTGTTGCACATTAACATTTTATTCTATTTGCATGTACTACTGACATATTGCATTTTGTATTTTTTTTGCATCTTTTGTCTTCTTGTTTTATCTTAATTTCACTTTACTGTTGGTATTTTCTCTTCTGAGTATCCTGCTTCTGCTTTGTCTGTCAAAGCATTTCCATTTATAATTCGAAATGATGAATTTTAAGAATTTTTTAATGATAGGAAATTCACCAGAGCAGCACCACCAAAGATCTTCACATGTAGTTAAGTATTTTCCTTCAAGACACACAAAAAACAACAACATAATGACCTTTTTTTTCTCTATATGTGCACAGGTTTCTGCTGTTAAAGGTAAAATAATCATTTGCAGGGTCAGTGCACAGTTAAAAGTAATGGCACCAGAGTTAGCTAGCAGCATATTTGCATCCGTTCCAGGTACAAAAAACAGGAAACATTCAATATCTGACATAAAACAATACAATGCACATGTGGATGTATTTTCTCACCTCCTGCTATCTTCAGGAAATCCTCTCCTGTTGCTTTATAAACCTAGAAGGAAACAAGGGCCTTAATTAAGAGTCGCTACAGGTGTAGAAGCTGCAATAGGACAAATCAGATTAAGTCGAGACAGCGTAGCGAGTTTCTTAATTAGCAAGTGAGGCGGCTGCAGACTGGTACCTCGATGTATCTGTTGCCCATATGGTGTTTGTGTCGCTGCAGCGCCAAGTCTCGGTGTTCTTCACTGACAAAACGAACAAGAGCTTCTCCGTTTCTTCTCCCCTGAGCATTGAGACACAACGCAGCCCCTCCCCTGCAAACACAGCACACGGAGGGTTAAAGCACTTTCTAAATCTCTTTAAACAGGCAGTCAAATTATAGGAAAAACGCGCAAAGTGATGCTTTAATACATCAACAACGTACTTGGCGATGTTGAGGCCTCTGAAGAACCGAGCGATGTCCTGGTCAGACGACTGCCACGGCAACCCTCTGGCTCTGATCACAGTGTTGTCGCACACCTTCTCCATCTTACTGCTGCACAAACACACACGTGCACAAAAAAACAGTAATTAGCGAGAGTTTATTTTAGATGCAGAGGACAAAAAGAAGCGCTTATCTCGAACATACTCACCAAGTGCCGCCCTCGAACTTCTCGCTGACTCTCTCGGGGTTAGAAAACGTGTGGTCTGGAATGAGAACGTTGGGTTTTTAAAATCACTGCCGGCACGTAAATGAAACAAAACGAGACACTTTGTAATCAGGATGATCGCTATTGAAAGTCTTTTATTAATGCTCTCAAAGTTTCCTTTAAAGAATATTCACTCTTTGTCTGCAACTAACACTTTATTCATTATTAACTAACTGTTATCCTGAATTACGTTTCTGGGTGTTTTTTACTCCTGTTATATATTTCTTCACTGTCGGCTCATTTTTCACTGCAATAATAAGTCCTGCACCTCTGTGGAAACAGAACAACCATGACTAGAAGTAGAGAAAACTCAAAAATGTCTTTTGTGAGGGATGGCACAATTATAATGCCATAAATCTAAAAAGATTTTTTTTAAATCCCTGATAAATTAAACCTCGAATCAATGCAATTAATGTGTAAATTTTTTTCCAAGTACCCACAGATGTTTCTAAAACTGGAAAAAAAATAAATAAAAAGGTTCCTCTACATGCTATAGATATTTCATTATTTACATTTTTATAAAATCTACCAACTTTTTCTCTCTACAAAGATGCTTCCCATGCTGAATGTATCGTCCAACAACTTGCTCCTCTAATTACCGTATGTTTTGGAGCCATGCTGCATTTATTTAATTGATCTAGTATGTTTGATTTACCTCTCATATTCTCTTGTCGTCTCCTCTCTGCACTGTGTCAACACTGCCTGCAGTTCAGCTGAGAACGCTCATTGAGTTGCATTGGGGGAACACGAAATATTTTAGCTTTCTACCAGATCAATTTAGTGCTAACGGTTTACTTTCGGCAATTTTTGGAAACGAGACGTGTAGAATAAAGTGATTTTGCTGAGCTATTGTGATTTAAATGTTAGGTTTGGTTGTTTATACTGATAGAACTGTATGCCACACGTGATTCGCGGAAAGATTTTACAATTTCTGGCTCTGAAAACTGGCATATTTTTCACATTGCTTTCAAGATGACTCGCTTTTCACATCTGGTGACAGGTTTCAGTGGGTATATCTTTATGAACATCTCAAAACTTAGAAGAATGTCTTGTTAAATCCAACCGAGAGAGGCTAAAACGATCAAACCAGCTTTATTTACCTTAAATATCAGCAGCAGATCTCTTGAATAATTTGGATCTCCCCTATAAACTCATAACACGTGTTTTACGTCTCATGATGTAAATGAATCATATACTCACCAAATGGATCAGAGAGCAGTGCGAGGACGATGCTGGCCATAAGCTGGACCTGCTGCACGGCCACCTCTGCGGGCAACGCGGCCGACGGATCCTCTGTGGCCGAAGGATCCCACATGTTGGACCCGTCAACAGGTAAACTGAGAGCTGAGGAGGAGGCAGTTCAGGAAAGTGGACGAGAAAAACCCGACAAAGCCAAGCGTTGTCGCTCGGGTGTGTGAAAGGTAAAATGAGAAAGAAAAAACACAATGTTGGTTTTCCTGCGGCAGTGGGCGTGTGGCGTTTGCCCTGTTCGGCTAAACACACAGTCTTTCACCGAGAGCTTAGGAAGGTGCTGCCATTCTTTCCTTATTTGCATTTCAAAACCTTTAGCCCTGCAGCCAACACCCCGCCGCTTATAAACTTTTAATGTGTGTACTGTTTTGTGGAAAAAAATGAGGAAAAAAACCCACACAGGAGCCATTGGTAAATAAGATAACAGTGTCAAAGGGAACGTAAAGGATACACTCTGCCATGAGATGTGCATTCAAAGCCTTGAGGTCAGATGTGGTGAAGTGCTTCTTGAACTCCTTCCGAAGGTCGAAGAAAGAGTAGAAACAGTCGGGGACCAGGATGTTCTGCAGAGAGAGGGGATTGAAAAGAAGAGGATGTGAACAGGTGGTCCATCTACAGCTGCCGGTTTACTGCTCTGCTGTTTGCTTTTTTAAGTGTGAACACAAGCGGGAGAGTTTCCTCAGTCTTTATGAGCACGGTATGCGCATGGGCGTGAGTCATTGGACAGGTTTGCAGGAGCGTCTCCCTCCCGAAGATCAGCTTTCACCTGTAACACTAAATTCATCTGGGAAACGCAGTGCTGACACGACGCTTCCCTTTGTGTGTGTGAAGGCGAAGGTTCCTGCAGCAGCCAGAGAACATCCGCCCTGGCTGCGAGGCGTTCACCCGCCCGGCAGCTTGCTCACCTTGCTCGCGGCTTCGGGGTGAATCACTTGACGGATGTGAAGTTGCCCGTCTGTACACAAACACACCGACGTGCCTGCGCCCGCGCTGTTCACCTCGTTTGTCAGGTGTAGATGAAACTGGGAAAGCAAAACATTAAAAGGAGGGGGGGAAGAAAAAAATCATGATCAGGCATTTTAACCAGAGTTGTATCAACCCTCTGAACCCCAGAAGGAATCTTATCTTTTTTTTTTAAAAAAAAATCACCAAAATTACATCATTTATCAGAGCCAGAAACCATAAAAGCTGAAAAATTTGTAGGATTTTTAACTTTCAGCTGGTTCTTGAACTAATCAATGTGTAACTTTCAAAAACTTCACTAAATCTAAGCTTTATACAGATATATTTGATCAAAACCACTTTATTCCACACCTCTTTTTAAAAATAAACTTTTTTCACTAACCAGATTTAGCAAAAAACAAAAATATTGAGCTCCTCAGCACAACCATGAAGCCGATAATGACTCTGCTGTGGCCTACAGTTATGTGACAAACATTCACAGATTTTCAGGTGAACTGCAGGAAGTGTTTACACAAAGCAGAGAGGAGGCACGTATGGAAACTAATTAAACATGCAAATCGTAACCGATCTTCAATATGTAGAATCACCACTTTATTTTCTAGTATTAAGGGCACTTGGAAAAATGCTCCACATGTTGATTCAGTGTTTCTTTCCAATTAATGTACAGCAAATAATCAAAGAAACTCCACTTTCGCTTTGGCATTTTTACGATTTATGGTGTTCTGACTGTGTCATCCTGCACATTTCTGAGTTTTCTCTACTTCTAGCCACGACTGTGCTGCTTTCACAGAGACACAGGACTTTATGTTGTAGTGAAAAATGAGCCCACAGTGGGGAAAAATAGGACAGTAGCAGAAAACGCCTGGAAACTACATGCAGAGATTCAGAATTACAATGAAATGAAGGGCTATAAAGTGTATTTCTAGCAATTTCAGCAACATTTTTTAGATTATTGAACCTTAAATGTGCCACGTTTTGGTTGCCTTCTCTGATTTACAAGTAACAGCCAATCAACACTGACAGGAAAATGTTTTTAATTAAAGACATTTTAAGCAGATTTTGTGTTTTTCTCAATTTTTACAGCAGGATTTTCACTTATACTGCAAATATCTATACATATCTTAGATCCAAACATTACTTATCGCTCTCCATGACTACTATGAATCAGTATTTGTATCGGCCCCCATGTTGCATCATTAAGTCTAAGTAGTAAAGGGCAAAAAGACTGTATTTCTAGTGACTTCAGACAGACTATTACCAGGTTTAAAGCAGCCTCAACACTCGTCGTCGTGGAGACACAGTCGGCTCCGGATCCGCTCTCCTCTTCCTCACCCTCCGCCACCACATCCTCCTCCTCCTTCTCCTCTGTCAGGTCTGCGAGGTCTGGCTTAATGAGGAGCTCATTCACCTTGCTCAACTGGTTCGCAGAACACAAGAACAAGTTAGTCCTGAAGCAAATAGAAACCCACGAGCCTCAAAGGACTGGAGCAGCAACTGCAGCGTTGCAACTAACGATTATTGTCACCGTTGACTTTTCTCGTGATTAATTGATTATTTGTTTGGCCTATAAAATCTGGATCAGTGTTTCCCAAAGCATAACATGACAAATGTCTTGTTTTGTCTGCAAAGATGTTCAGTTTACTGTCACAGAGGAGGAAAGAAAGCAGAAAATATTCGTGTTTTGACTCAACTCGATTAATCAATTAGCAAAATAGCAGCTCTAATGCAAAAAAAAGGTGTCATGGGACAGGCAGTAATCAGTTTTTTGGTCATTTTGGAGGCTTTGGAAACACAGCACTCAGATATCATCACCTTTTAAGTTAATATATCAACATCATCATTGATCATAGTTCACAAACAGTAACAGTACAAGCTACAGCCATTATTATTTTCATTGACGATTAATTGATTAGTTGCTCGGTCTGTTAAATGTCCGAAAACAGTGAAAAATGCTGATCAGTCTTTCCCATAGTTAATGGGTAACATCAAAGATAGAACAGAAATAGAACCAGAAAATCTTTTAAGAAGCTGCAATCGCCTTGTTCTAAATAAATAACTTAAACCGACTAATCAAATAGTTGCTGATTAATCGATTAATCATTGCGGCTCTCCTGTCAGGTGTGTAAACCTGCTGGATTTTAAGTAGTTGTGATGGTAAACTGATTATCTTTGGATTGTCAGCGAGGAAAAAAGACAAAACTAACTTTTTTCACTATGTTGTGACTCTTTATAGTCGAAAAGAATTTCTGTTGGATCGAGGAAAATACAGTTGGGACCAGAATTGATCCAGAAATATTCAGTTTGCTGTCGTATAGGAGGAAACAAATCAGATAAAAATCACATTTAAGAAGCTGGAATCAGAAATTTTTGACATATTAACTTCAAACCCATGAATCAATTGTCAAAACAGTTGGTGATTACCTAATCGACTAATCATTGCAGCCATTGTCTCAGGTGTGTAAATTTGCTTGTTTGTTAGCAAACTGGTTATCCTTGGACAAAATTAACTTTTTTTCCCCACTAATATATCTTGACCAAATAAATAACTGTTGGGATCTGAGTTACTCCAAACATACTCAGTTTAGTGTCTTCGAGGAGGGAAGAAACCAAAAAAATATCCACATTTATGAAGCTGAAGCTTTTGACTGTTTTTCCTTCTAAAAAGGACTCAACCAGGAGAAGCAACGTAGCAATTAACCGATTAATCGTTGCAGCTCTAGTCAAATGCCTGTAAAATAGTGTTTATTACACAGCTGTTTAGACACCAATGAGCAAGAAAAGCTAGAATCTGTTCAATCAGCTCACATTAAGATGTAAACTACCGCATGTGAGTTTATTTTCAACTTTTTTGTGATTTTCGGGAGAGAAATCGTACAAAAACTCACTTGGTTCACCTTTTAATCGAATAAAGGTGTGAGCGTGGTGTGATACTGTTTGTTACTTCTGTTTACCTGTCAACTCTTTACACTACCTGTTGCGAAATCCCTTTAAAAAAAACAACCAGAAAGAATTTCTTTTTAAGAATAATGTATTTACCGTTTTGTTCTTCACATCCACGAGCTGCCAAACCAACCGCACGAGCTCCTTCTCGTCGGAGCCCAGCAGCTCTCCGCTCGCGCCAGATGTGGCGGCGAACAGCACCGCCAGGTAATCTACCTGCGCCGTCATCCTGGCACCGAGAGCCGCAAAACTGCCCGTGATACTGCTACACAACTACCGGACAGCGGCGGGAGACACGCGGGAGGAGCCGCAGGTAGGAAACACACCTTCACCGAGACACCTGAGCGCAAAGGTGAGCTCCGTAAATCCGAGTTTTGTCGTCGCGTGCGCCTGGATTTTTTTTGTCTCTACGTGAAGCCTCCCGCAGTCACCATCTCGGAGTAATGGCTGAACGCTCCCCGTTTTTGTAGTGAGTCTACCTGTGTGACCACGTGACTCCCTACCTGCCCCCTTCCTCTTTCAGGTGGCTCAGACATAAGGACGTGGCAGCGCATGGAGGACACTAATAGTAGCTCTAATTCTTCATGTTTAGCATTTATTTCCGTTTTTTTGGCTTCTTTTTGGTTCTTTGAAGATGTTTTAACTTAATCTAAAAGGCTTTTTAGTTCTGTTTTCAACAACATGTGGAGTAAAATGCACAGATCTACCTGCCACATAATTCGCCTTTAATTCACTATGAAACACATACATGAATTAATAATTATTCCTACGAAATAACGAAAAATAGAGACATAAACTCTCAAATCAGAAAATGTGGCATGAGGAAAAAAAGTCTAACATAAGTCATTTTTAAAATAAAAACGTATTTAATTGTATTTATCTGTATACTTACTAAATTGTTTCTATATTATTTCAGGATTTATTTAACGGTTTATTTTTTTTTCACATGTTCTGTTTATGTGTGTATTTGTTTAATGTTGACGAAAACCATAGTCATCTAAAGCAAATTTTGATTTTGTCCTGAAATACACACACACACACACACACACACACACACAATTAATAAAATTATGATATAAACCCTTAAAAAGAGATCAACTGTCGATTCACCCTTGTTTACCTGATAAAAACATATACGGTTATATACGATCTACAGATAAACATGCATACATCTAATATTATCAGTTATTTAATCTGGAACGATGATAACACAAGAGGAAGAATAAGAAGACAAATAGTGCTAAAGAGTAATGACAATAATAATGATAATATTCAATTTTTTTAATTGCCATACAACAATAACAACGATTGTACCAATGTTATAATATTTTTTTAATATATGTATTTATTTAAAGTTACATAAGTTTGCTCCTGTTTGATGTTTTGCTAATTTGTTTGTTTTTGGAAATAGTAATAATATGAAGTAGATTAAAATGATTTTTTTCCCCAAATTTTGCCATGTTCCCATACCTCTTTTAAAAACGGAAATGATTGAGTTAATTTAAAGCTTAGCTAAAAAAAATGCTTATGTTTACAGCTCCATATAGTAGAAATAGGAATAATAATTTAATAAATGTTCAAATATTTGTTTTTGTTTACAGTCGTTTGTCGGTGATTGGTTGGCTTGCCCCGGAAGTATTCGCCGACCCGGAAGCTTACCCCTGGCCCGGCTAGCAGCAGCAGGATGGCGGGGGACACTTCAACGGAGCTTCTTTTTCTGGATACGTTTAAGCACCAGAGTGCAGAGGTAAGATTTCTGACGCCTCGACACACTCTTGTGTGTTTACTGCAAAGCTGCCTGCTTTAAAAACTCTCATCGATTGTTTTAGGGAGTTTTGGAGAATGATGTTCAACTTCCAAGCTAACGTGCTAGCTGGGCTAACATTAACAATTCGTTATTAATAACGCTGCAGCTCACAGCTTTCATTTCACTGCACACCTGCCTAATTTTACACTTAACTCTCCCAAACACGTTTACTAAAGGTGACTGAATTTAGATAATAGCAAAACTCCACGCAGCTGCTCCTGTAGCATGTTTGCACGGTTTGTTTGCTAGTTAGCCAGGTGGCAAATGCTAACTTTAACCTGGCCGTGTTTACCTCCCAGCCGGAAGAAAAGTAACTGTTCTCGTCTGCAGTGTTTGCTGTGGCCGATGCTGCTAAATGCAACATTATTAAATCAATTTTGTTTAACGTAACTATATGAATTTTGATGTTTTGTGCATTTCAGTTAACCAACGTGGATGTGGTGCGGTTTCCTTGCGGGGTGCTGGTCACAGAGGTTCGGGTCATTCCTCCAGGGATCAAGGCTCACAGCAACCTGCCTGACAGCAGAGCGTTTGGGTATGAACTATAACGGGACCCACAAACATTCAGTGACACACACACACTCAGCTGAGGATTACACTCCGCTAAACTAAAGCAGTTTAATCCAACAGCCCTGCTGCAAATACTGAAAAGTGTAAATCTTACCGTAGCCCTTTTCTGACCTGGGATAAGTGACATTCTTGCCTGAATCTGTTACAGTGACGGCATTCTGTCATTTAATCATACGTCCCTTTGTCGCAGGATTAGACAATACAATGACTGATGTGTAATGCATTACAATAAACAAAAATCTAACTGATAGCAGCAAACTCTTCAAATAGCCAACCTACTTTATTCATGATTGATGGTAGCCAAACTGGACCTCAACACAGCTGCGGTGTAAGAAGTTGTTTATCTGCAGCTGATAAACTTTGACTCTGTGTGATAGCTCACCTGTCTGGGGTGAGGAAAAGTTCACAGTGTGACCTGCTGTTATATCCTGATCCATCCTGTCTCCATGTCGGGGATCATTTAGAATTATACGCAATTAATGACGTTAACTTCCTCCCACGCTCATATGGATGCTGCTGCTGTCTGATGCTGCATGAATTCAACAAAACCCTGTGGAAAGAATCCTTAAAAAACAGCTGGATGCAACAAAAATTTCTATTGATAATAGATGTAAAACCTGTGGAGCAAATTGAATGAAAAATGTTGTTGTGGTTTTGGCAGCAAACTGTGTCTGTGATGTTCAAGTCTGTTGTGTCATACTTTGAGCATGTTTCTTTATGCAAACTTGGTATGACGAATGCAGGTCAGGATGCATCAGTCTGATACTGAATCATTGTTGAACTTGATACTGACCTCATTACGCCGACTGGGTGTTGACCAGTTGTTTCACAACAGATGCAGATTCTCTGTTATGTGACATTAAGGAAGTCAGTGTGTCATCAGTTGTTTTCTTGCTGCGTTCATTCATTAATGGCAGGCTGCTGACATTGTTTACAGTGCTACAGCATTCCCTGCCCTCATGTTGCTTAAAATAAACCAGACAGTCAGTATGCAGATTTCAAATTTAGGAAAACAAAGAGTAGCACGTATATCTGATTGTTCCTCCGTATCAGCACATAGCAGCCATCAGATTATACCGAGAGGATAAAAGCTGGACTGCTTTGTTCTATATTGCAGGAAATCCTAAACGTTGTTGCTTATGATATATTGCCTCAGGGGGTGTTTGTTTGCTAAAGATACCTGAGATGTATGTGTGTGCATGCAGGAAGTAGTGGGGCCTGCATGAATGAAGAAGCGAGCAAGTTTGACACCTGAGCTCCGTTGTCGAGCAGGTCCTGATTCCCACCGAGCCTGTTGAGTAATGTGTGATGTAATTTAACTGCATGAATGGACTCAAGAATGCAGAGATCCCTTTGTGCAGGGGTGGGCAACTTGGATGAAGCACTCTGCCATGTACATCATTTTATATGGCAGTCTTGATATATCATGTGATAAAGGACATTTTCCGGAAATCACTTGAGAAACTGGTCTTGGAATATTGTTTTGGCCGACAGTTGTGCCATAAAATCCTCTTCTATTCTGCCTACGATGTTCAATTTTGACAGTAATAAAGGTTTTACTCAAATTATTATTTAGATTACAAGTATTGGTGGGGATGTTTCGTATATTAAGAAACGGAGAGAGAAAACACGTTTGCTACAAAACCTGTGACCTCAGTAGTAAACAATTTCAACAATGTCAACAAAAACTGAACTTTATTACCTTCTTGAAAGATAGATTATAGGAAGAAGCTTGTATAAACACGCTGAACTGTACATAGTGTGTCGATGTTTTTTGTCCCTGTCCCATTTTTCTGCAATTTAAAGTCCTAGTCCTTAGTGGAAAAGGCACAACCACAGTTAGAAGTAGAGAGAACTCAAACTCTTGTGTGCAGTATAACAAATGTATAATGCCATAAACCATAAAAAAGAAATTAAGAGTTCATTTGCAAAAACCAATAACTCCGTCTTCACAAATCTCCAGAAAACCCACTTTTCCATCGTCTACCTGAGATGATGTCAATCAAACTTAAGTTATCTCTATTTTTGTCATTTCTACTGAGTCAAATCCACTCAACTTCAGTTTGATTGCTGTTATCTCAAGCAAACAACAACAACAAAAAGTTTTCTGAAAATCTACAAAGATGGAGTTATCTGTTTTTGCAAATGAACTCTTCAAATATTAATTGAAAAGGATGTTGAATCCTTATGTCCAGCATTTTTTCAAGTGCCCACAGATGTTAGCAGTATTGTAAGAAATGGTGGCCATACATATTATAGATATTTTGCCGCTAAAAATGTTAAAGTTGTACCACACCTGCCTGTTTTCTGTAAACACAGCCTGCAGTTCAGTCCCTGAGTTTTTTGTTATGCGACTGTTGGTCACAGCTGAGTCACTAATGATTTCTTAGTTGTGTTAACGAACACAGATTTGTTTTTTTTAGAGTCTGATTACTGCTAGTGGTTTATTTTTGGATTATTATTTTATTTTTTTAATAAGACATGTAGAATAAACGATTTCAATGACACAATTTTATGGTTAGATTTGGTGAACTTTTCCAACAGAATTGCACGTCACATACACATTTTACAGCTTCTGGCTTGGATAAATATTTTAATTAGGAGGATTTTTTTATTTTAAATCTTTTACTCATCATTGTTTGTTGTACTTTCGTGTTGGATGGTCAGATTTGACCACGAAGGAAAAAACACTGGCATATTTTAATTTATAAATGCATTTTAGGTTTGCTTCCTCGTTATTTACAGGTTTTTATTTGTACAAAAGCTGGTTACAGTCTGGATCCATTGCTACCGTCTGTTCCTAAGGCTAGAACAAAACAGGGAAAGAAAACTTTTGAATCCGCTGCTCCCTCTACCTGGAACCCTTTACAAAAAGACCTGAAACTGCAAGAGCTGGTTAAATAAAGGTTAAATAAAAAAAATAAAATAACGACACCACGCCTTTCAAAGCAGGTTTCTGGGTTCAGGTGGTTAAATAAGCATTAGATTGTAACCTAATAAAGTGAATTTATCGTCATACATTGCACCCTAATGTTGATGTATAACTTATTCCGATTGTCTCATCACTGCTCTTTGTGTCTCTGTGTTTCCAGGGAGACTTCTCCTCACGCCTTCCAGTTGGAGCTGTTCTTCAATAATGCCGCTAAACCCAACAGCCCCACCTTCCACAGACTGGGCAGGTCAGAATTATTTTCACCCTCTTCAATCTCGTTTCTTTAAACCTCCTGAGTCGCCTCTTTATAGTTCACGGTGAGATCTCAAAAGTGCTTAAGATGCAGAAGTCTGTCTCACCTGTCGAACCGGTCCGCGGTCGCATCCCAGCCCTGTTCTCATTGGCCCAGCGTGCTCCCACCCAGGTTCAGGTGTCTTTGTTCCCCATGCCGGCCGACTGGTCTCTCCAGAAACCCAACCCCACCCATACTGTAGCTGGAAGTGACACGAAAAGTTGGAGGTCTCGGTGAAATGGAGGAGTAGTGGAATGTTTGAGTCAAGCATTTTGATTCCAACCGCCGTAATGACAGAGGTGTGCACAGTAGCACCGGAGCGTAAACCAGTGTTTAGAGCGGCCCATTGTGTCAGAGTTATTGAAATCTGTAAATACGACACACCCGAGTTATTATCTCTGCTGGGAAAGTTGGGAGGAGAGCCTGTGTGACTGCTGCTGAAGTATCTTCCAAATGTTATAAATAGATGTGACAGAAATCTCTCTTACTCAGGGTGCCATAATAATACTTCAAATTCCATTTATTTGTTGTACGAGATAAGCTTTTTTTTGTTTGTTTGTTTTCCTTTTTGGGGCAGGACATCTAACAGCAGAGGCCATGTTGGATCTCAGGATATTATGGTTATGTCGCGTGATTAAAACTAACCTTTCGTAATTGTTACCTTGGTGTCTAATTAGGACAATTTGCATATATCAGCAGGTTGTAACCAGTTTAGCCAAAGAGTGAGTGCTTTATTTGAATAGTTTAGAGAGGCTTGTAGAGGTTCAGAGTTGCAGTTAACCCTCTGAAATCGAACCATTTTAGATCCTTTTTTTACTCACTGTGGGCTCATTTTTTATTGCAGCATAAAGTCCTGCACCTCTACGGAAACAGAACAACCGTGACTAGAAGGAGAGAGAACGTAATGTCTTCTGTGCGCTACAACACAGTTATAACAGCACAAATCGCAATAAAAAAAGAAAAAATCTATATTTTTAATTAATAAAAATGTGGGAAAAATGGAATCAACATGGCTGCAAGTGGCTTGGTGGTTAGCCTCGCAGCAAGAAGGTCGCCGATTCACGCCCCGGGGAGGACACCCGGGATCTTTCTGCCATGTCTCCATGTTCTCCCCGTGCAGTGTGGGTTCTCTCCAGGTTCTCCGGCTTCCTCCCACACAGTCCAAAAACATGTTGAGGTTAATTGGTGATTCTAAATTGTCCGTAGGTGTGAATGTGAGTGTGCTTGGTTGTCTGTCTCTAAGTGTAGCCCTGTGATAGACTGGTGACCTGTCCAGGGTGTCTCCTGCCTTCACCCTGAGTCAGCTGGGATAGACTCCAGCCCCCCACGACCCTAGCATGTAGATAATGGATGGATGTAATCAACATGTCCAACTTTTTTTTTTTTGCAAGTTCCCGCAGGTTTTTTACCACTATGGGGGTAAAACAGTGAATCTGCAAACTGTAGATATTTTATTATTTATATTTTTACAGCATCTGCAAACAGCACTCTGCATATCAGCTGTTAATATGTTTCACCATGCTGAATGCATCTTTGCTCCTCTGGATAACATTTTTGAGCCATGCTGCATTTATTTTATCAACCAGTATGTTTCTATATTTTTATTACATTTTCTGTTATTTTCCTCTTTGCCCCTTTTGTCGTCTCCTCTCTGCAGTTCACCTGAAAACAGTCTGGATTTTCTTGATGCAACTGTTGTTCACAGCTGAGTCAGTTGTGGCTCCTCAGTTGTGTCAAGGAGCACAGAATTTTTTGCCTTTTACAGAATCTGTTTAGTGCAAATGGTTTATTTTTGGCGTGTTTATAAATGAAACTTTTGGACATAAGCGTAGATTTGGTTGTTTTTCTTGACAGTACAGCTGGGAAGTTAGAAATCCAGTGATTTCATCTGTTTTTATAGTTTCTGGCTCTGATAAATGATACTATTCTTTTTCAAATTAACACGCTTTGGGGTTCAGTGAGTTAATTATCTATTTGTTAAGATCTCATAATTTCCCAGAGAAGAAAGCAACACCCTCAGGAGCCTTGTTTTGTCGTACAGACTAAAACACTGGGGGCATTTTTGCTTGAAAAATGACAAAAACTATTCATCATCGGACTAGCTCCTGAATAGTTTTCCCTTTCAGCTTTTCTCTCCTGAATTGTCAGCAGCAGTTCTGGTGAAGTGAGGTAATTTCACCTATAAACTCTTTCTGATTTTACAGTTTCTGGGTCTGATAAATGATGTAATTGTGGCAAAAAGACAACATGCCTCCCAAACCTGTTGACATTTAGAAGGTTAATTCACAAGAAAAACACTAATTTTGATCCTTCACAGGTCTCGACTTGCACATTAGAAATCATTGACTTCGACCTAAACTGCTTTGCCACCAGGATACAAGTGTGCTTTTTAAAAAATGAGGGTTTATGTGCTTTGTTAGACAGTCAGAGGGAGTTTTTTTATTTTTTTGTTTCATAATTACACAGCAATTATGTGATAAAGAGGTTTATCTCAGACTAACAGATAGCAACTACACACGCATGCTGTTTTCTATAAATAAACAAAAATGCTCAAATACAAGATTTTTCAGGCTTTAGTTGGTTTATATTTGCTCGTTTGTTTTAATCCGTCCTGTCTTGCTTTCTGCCCTCAGTCTGGAGTACGATGAAAACAAGTCCATCGTGTTCAGGCCCAGCGGGAAGGTAAACGGCTGCTCGCAAACTAGACTATCCTTCTTCTGTGTTGAGTTGTGAATAACTGAGGTGTGTGTGTGCAGGTGAACACAGACGGCCTGGTGCTGCGTGGCTGGTACACCAGTCTGACGGTGGCAGTTTATGGGACGGCAGAGCGCTCGCATGGACACGACCAGGACTCGCCGCCTCCTCCTCCACCTCCGCCTCCTCAGCAGCCGAGCGGGCTCAAGAGGATCGTTAAACAAGGTGGGCAATAAAAGATGAAGCTAACAAAGTGGAGCAACCCATGAATAGGATGCTAGTTTTTTAATGTCTTAAATCTGTTGCCGCCTTTGTTTTTCTTTAAGAATGGGAGAAAGATGACCAGTACAACGGCAGCCCACCCAGACCGGCACCCAGAGGCCCTCGTACTCCACCTGGACCTCCACCTCCGGACGATGACGAGGAGGAGCAGGTTCAAATGACGGGTCAGAACCAAACATCTGTTTGATGCTGTCACATTATGTCAGCGACTGTTCAGTGATGATAGAGATACTTCTGCTAGGTCCAGTCTTCTCTTAATTAAATGTGAAATCAGTGGAAAAACAAAAGTTGTGGGCGCCGTTCTAGCTCCCCTGGTTGAGCTAGCGTCCCATGTATAGAGGCTATGGTCCCCTACGCAGCGGTCATGGGTTTGAGTCACGCTCATGACCCTTTGCGCCAGGTCCTTCCCCCATTCACCTCCCCCTACTTTCCTGTCTCTCTCTCTGTCCTATCTAATAAAGCCAAAAAAGGGGGAAAAAATCTTTAAAAAAAAAAGAAGTTTTTAAATGTAAAAGTTAGAGAAAAAATCCTGCATTATTTACTGAGTTTTTTTTCGCCAGTGTTGCTATAAAATGCAGCTTTTTAAAAGTAGCATTTCTTCATTTACAGCTGAAATTTCTTCATTTTTAAAATGCATTTATTTTACCAAAGTTAAAACTGCAATCAGCATGTGTAATCTTTTATCCAAATACCCAATACTGCTGTCTTATATGTTATTGATATTTTCTTATTTACAACTATTATTAAAACCTTTGCAAACTCGCTGTTTTATACACCATTCGGCACATCAGCTCCAGAAAGATATTTCAGCATGCTGAATGCATCTTCCAACAACTTACTGCTCTGTACACCATTTTTTTTTAGCCATGCTGCATTTATTATGTTAATCAGGTATCTCTTCTGTTGTCTCCTCTCTGCTCTGTGTAACACTGTCTGCAGTTCAGTTGATAAGTCTGTGAATTTTTTGTCAAGTGACTGTTGGTTGCGTCATGGCTTTTCAGTCTGTTCAGTGCAAATAGTACATTTTTGGCAAATTTTTACACGAGGACTAAAGTGATTTATTTATTTTTATTGAAATATCGCAACTTTAAGCTTAGATATGGTTATTTTTTGATGGAATTGCACATCACACACATGATCAAAAACTGTCCCAAAGTTGAAAATATGATGATTCTTTCTGCTTTTACACACTCAGCCTCAGATCGATGTATTTTTTGTTTTTTCTTTTAGCGATAGTATGCTTTTCTAACAAACCAGCACATTTTGAGGGTCAATGCATTAAAATATTTTTAAAAACAGTATTATCTCTAACCTTCTCATCACAAAGAAGGCCTCTTATTTGCAGATAAATTCCTAGTTTGCATATTTATGTGTGCCGTGTGTATCCTGGTTAACTGTGTATGTGTTTTATCGTGTCGCTTCTGCAGTGGGTGTGATCAAAGACGAGCCGTGCGAAGGCCGTGACGACTACCTGGAAGCCGTCTCACCTGAAAGGTCGCTGCCTGCCGACGAAACCTACTCAGACGCCGAACAAGAGGAAGAGGGCGACGAGGAGGAGGAAGAGGAGGAGCAGGAGGAGGAAGAAGACACCCGGACCGAGGGGAGTGCCCCTGAGGAGGAGGAGGAAGAAGAGGAGGAGGAGGATGAGGGTGAGGACGAGGAAGAGGAGATGGAGGAAGGTAGGGGAGTTCTTATGTGAGAGTAGGGCAGTCTGCAATCCCAAATGGACTCTCAGCCCTGAAGCCCTTTGACAGTAGAGCGTGGTGAGGCGTCGCTGGGGGCCGCAGCGTCCATTTGGGACTGACTTGGAGAGAGTGTGTGCTCTGGCATGCTGCGTCCATCTACAACCGCTGGATGCTGCAGACTCTGAAGGCTTATGATTAACCTGCATAAGCTGTCACGTGGAGCTCCGCCCGATGGCCGAGTGTGTGCTGTAGTCACGTCATGCATGCCCAACTAACCCTGCATGTTTGGAGTGATGCTGCCATGTGGCTCTGTGAGCGTCTGTGTTTAAGAAAGGGACTTTTGTTTTTAGTTGTTGCCGACCTCCTCATTCTCACTCATTTCCGCACACATTCTTATGAAACAGTTGACTGGTCGGTCTGTGTCATCTCAGACAGAATTCAGGAAATATGTTGCTGCACTGTCTTAGAGTTTGTTCAATCCAGGGGGTGTGAGCAGAGAGATAAACATTCTCCTCTCATGTCCACCCCTTGCCACACAAATCGCTCAGCGCTAACTCCAGTAAAGGAAAAATTTGCACTGTATCTTTATTTAAGCTCAAGCTTCAACAGCGCATTTAACACTGCAGATCACCAGAGTTGTCTAGTTTCTGTCCACATTGTGCACCCAGCTTGTGGCGTAAACGATGCCAAAACAAAATTGGAGCAGGAAAAAGTCAAAATGCTCCATCTTTTTCAAAAATTCAGTCTTGACTTTGTCCAAAATTTGTTGCTCGCCCTCAGCTTTGCTCACATGCCCTGGTTCAGTTCACATAAATGTGTTATTTGGCACCAAAGTTCTTTAAAACATTGTGGCTGAATTTTGAGAATTTTAATATTTTTACACCTGGCAAATTCTCTCATTTAAATTGTTGTTTTTAAAGATTCTAACTGCGAAGCCATATTTAGAGTTCAATATCACCAGAAGTGTAACTCCCACAGCCATTACATTTGGTGAGGACACAGACAAAATTGTTTCTAGGAGATCCAAATGTTTCGACGGCGCCAGTAGAGCCTAATTTTTTCATTATTGGTACTTGAAAATGGTAAAAATGTTCAAATGTTGGTTGTACCTGCCCCCTAGAAAGTTGCTCTAAGTGTATATAAATGGATGTTTATACTTTTCCTACTAAAAATACAGTCTTTGGCTGACATTTTACCAACTTCTTTGTACTTTTCTGGAATTTTCATTAACCAAAAATTAGACATTTGATTATTTGGAACTGCTGGAAACTATTTAGTCTGTCTTCACCAGATTTCATACACATGTGAGTTGTATTTCTGCAGATAATAAACTTTTAAAATCCATTTACTGGTGAGATGTTTTTTGAGGGTGAAAATGAGAAAACCAAGGTTTTAAAATGTGTAACATTCTCAAAATTGAGCCAAAATATTCTCCTGAACCTTTGGGCTCCAAAATAACAAATATGTTGACTGAACAGAATCTGAGATGGTGGAGCAACATCGCGATCTAAAATGACACGGACTGACTCAGACAATGTTTGAAGCATTTTAATTGTTCCTCCACAGTTGATAAACTTTGTCAAATTCTCCCCTTTTCTTTGCTCCACCAGGCGATGATGGCTACGAGCAGATTTCCAGCGATGAGGACGACCTTGACAACGGCAGTTTTAAGCTGCCCACCTTCGACATGGACTACACCCCTGAGGATCTCGCGTCCGTCCCACCGGTCCAGTACGACCCGTACGAGCGGGAGCTCAGACCACTGCTCTACTTCACTCCTCCGTACAAGACTCGCTTTGACACCCAGTTTGAGAAGGCCAGCGTGGACGAGCCCCGGGACGCTGGTGGAACAGAAGGAGTCGGAGAGGAGGCCGAGGCTGTTTCTCACCTGAAAGAACTGCTAACTAGCATTGGCAACGACAGAGACGCCCGCTGGGTCACCGCTCTGGAAGAGGCACCCGGACTCCTGACCAAAGGGCTGGCTTATTTAATTAAACAGGGAGAGGCAGAGATGGAGGACCACATCAGAGTTTTGGTGCAGTGGACCCTCCAGGCTCTGAGTATGGAGGTTGCTCTCACGCAGCCCATCGCTCTGAACCTCAGGCAGTTAAAAGCCGGTGCGAAGTTGGCTTCATACCTGGCCGAGTGTCCACAGGGCCTCACGGTGCTGCTGCGCGAGGGGGCCCTGAGCGTGCTGCTGGAGCTGCTCCATGCCGACCACGTCTCCTCCACGCTGAAGCTGAGCATCCTAAGAGCTCTTGACGCTCTGATCAGCGCTCCTGCCGGGGTGGAGGCTTTTCTGCACGGAGGAGATTCAGAGAAGAGCGGCTATCAGGTTAGCAACACTTAGTCGACACTTTCTCATCATTTTCTCCTACATGTGTTTGCACGGATCCCAGTGGTCGAAAATCTTTATACAATTACTGCTTGCACGGAAAGCAATGTGACAAATGAACACCTAATATCCTGAACCCCAAATCCCGACAGAAGCTTTTAGAGGCATGTTATTTTCAAGAAATTGCCAAACTCTTACATTTGTAAGAGACTAAAACTGTAAAAAACCAACAAAAAAAATTCAGCTTTGCGATGGCAGTTGAACTAATTATGCGAGACATTTGGTTCAAATTGTGAAATTAACCAAATCTAAGCCTGAAATTGTGATATTTCTTTAAAAATGTACTGTATTCTATCATTCTCATTCGGGTAATATGCAGGCTATGTTTAAACAGAGCAGAAAAGAGACGGTAAAAGAGAAGTTGTAAACAAATTAGAGAGACTGACAGCAGATGATAGATACCTGATCAATAAAACAAATGCAGCATGGCAAGCAAGTTGTTAGAAGATACCTTCAGCATGGTGAAACATCTTTCTTTAGTTGATGTGCAGAGTAGAGTGAAAAATGGTGAGTTTTTGCAGGTTGTAAAAATAGTTGTGGATTGTGAGGAAATAAGCATGAAACAAAGTGAAGGGACTGAAAGGAAAATAAAGTATTTGATTGATAAAATACATGCAGCATGGCTCATAAAGGGTAAACAGGGGAGCAAGTTGGATTTACGATACATTGAGAAAAAAACACAGTTTGTAGAGATTGTTAAAATGTAGAGCCACCATTTTTTTCGAGTGTTTTTAACACCTCTGGGCACTTGGAAAAATGTTATACATGTTGATTTCAGGCTTTTTTTTAGTTTTTGTAAATAAATATTTACACTTTTTTCCTTCATAAGTTAAGGCTTTATAACTGTGTCATTCTGCACACACGACGTTTCTGTGTTCTCTCTGTTTTTAGCTAATGGTTGTTCTGTTTCCATAGAGGTGCAGGACTTTATAGGGCGGTGAAAACAGCCCACAGTTAAACTAGGACATGAGCAGAAACACCATCGAGATAAAAATGCAGCGCATGTAAATTGAGCAGCTCATGAGCAGGACCGACCTCCTGCCCTTCACATCTACATAAAACACTGAGAAGTTGGAAGAATGTGATACGTTTTTGTCTCATTAAGATCTAACGCCAAGCTTTATGTGCTTCACAGCGTCTGGTCCAGCTGTTCCTGCGTGAAGAAACCGTGAGGGTCATAACAGCTGGAAATGCCATACTACAGAAGAGCCACATGTACGAGGTGCTGGTCGACCTGCAGCATGCAGCAGCAGCGTGGAGCGAACCGCAGCAGGTAACGGCCAAACCAATGCACTCACGCACACTTCAAAGACTGAGGAGGCTTTTTAATGACCGATCGTTATCCTCAGGAGGAGATGGAAGATGCAGAGAGCCCAATGGAGGAAGAACCGTCGCTGAGCTCCCCCCCTGTGAGCGAAGCAGAGCTTGATAGGATGGCAGGCGTTCTGGAGGAGCTCCATCACCTGCTGGAGACGGCTTCTCACTGCATGGTGCAGCCGCCTGGCAAAGCGTTCCCCACCACGGCTAGAATAACAGGCCCACAGGAGAGGGACAACCCATATCCAACTCTGTACAGGTGCACAGTCACACACACGTGACCTCACATTTTACAGTGTAAAATAAGAAAAGATAGAACTTTATTAACAGTACTTGTGCTGGATATTACTCAGAAAAAAAAGAAAAAACATAACATGAGAATAAATTCAGTGCCTAATAAAAAAAACAAGAAGATATAAGAATGATACATTACAAAAATAACTAAAAAAAGACTGAAGTAAGAACTTGTGCAGGCAAAGGTACTGTAGCAGTAAATTAATATTACTCATGATTATAAAGAAATATTGCAAATTAAATTTTAAAAAATGCAGCTATGACAATAATGAAATATTACACATGAAAATAATAAAATATTAACATAAAATGGAACTTTTGCACATAATAATGAATAATTACACATGAAAAGGAAATATTGCACATGATAATGAAATATTACATATGATAATGATGAACTATTGCACATGAATGAAATATTGCACTAAAATATTACACACTAAAATGAGCTGTCATGCTTGAAATTTAAATAGACTATTACACATGAAATTGAAATCTTGCAGTGTAGAAGTTCAGACAAGGTAAACCTCGTTTTGACTAAGGATGTCAACGATTAATTGATTATGGCCGTTAATAATTCAATCATTGAAAATATATTGATCGATCAGAGAGATAGCGACGGACATGCATGTCAGAGAATGTATTGAAGATTACCTGTAGTACCTGGTTGTTCCACCAGGTGGGGCCTCTTAGTGTAGCAACAAGAGGAGGAAGTCATTCAGTCCGGCTGTTCTGTTTGGCAAGCAGAGAGCATTATGGGAATTTAGTTAGTGAAGGGCCACCATGAGAAAGTCTTTTGTGATGCTGAATGTCGGACAGAGTTCTCAGGATGAATGCACTAAAACAGCAGCTTTGTGGCCTCAGTGGCTGATATTCTACATCAGAGAGACGGCCCAAGTCATGTGGCTCAACCTGTCGGATCAACTTCTGCCATGTGGCCACATTCAAAGCAGATGCATCAGAATGATCCCTGCTTTCGACTCATTTGCATTTCCATGTTTATCTCCTTTCAGGTATATGCATGCAAGTCATTTCCTGGAGAGCACGGCGGCGGTGTTGTCAGCGGCGGCTGCAGCCGGTCACGTCGGTGTCACCCAAGCTGTCAGGGAGCTGCTGCGCTTCCTGTCCATCACCCAGTCAGGCCTGCTCTTCCTCCTGGCCCAGCCGACGCCCACCAACCTGCTGCTGCGTCTGCTGGCGTCGATGGCAGAGTCCGAGGGCGAGGAGAGCACGTTCACTGGAGGAGACGGAGGCGCCGCAGGGCCCGGGTTTGGTGAGGAGGGCTTCGGCGTTTGGCTGATGCAGGCGCTTCACGCTCTGCAGGGCGTGTCGGAGCTCATGAGCCACGTGGCTGCAGGGGGAGACGGCGGCGCAGGACTGGAGGAGGGTGACAACGCGGAGGTTCTGGGCATGCTCCACGCGCTCTACCTCATGACCTTCACACAGACGGGCCGCAGTGCCGTAGCGCATGTTTTCAGCCTGGACAACAACCTGTCCTGTCTGGTTACGCTGCTCCAGCATCACAGCAAGGATGGACAAGGGTACGGCTGTCTGCTCCTTCTGCTTGTTTCTTTAGTACTTGCGACACATGTCAAGCAATCAGGGAACTTTTTTCCACATTTCTGCACCAATATTGGTTCCAAAACATCACAGAGAGTAAAATACAGTTTGCTGCAACACTTACCTTTCTCATTCACTTTGCTCTACAATTTAACATCTATTATAGATGAAAATGTCCAATAAAATAAAAGTTCATTATGATGAAAACAGGCTAACTTTGTCTGGCAGCTGTACAGTTAGCTATCTGAGGCTCATGCTAATGCTAAGCTAGGTCATTAAAATGCTGGGAACATTTAGGAGCAGCAGGACTACAAAACAAAATAGATTTTTTAATGCTATTTTGATAAATAATCAATCAATTTTTATAAGCAAGACTGGCTATTGGTTAAAGAAATTGTCTGAATGAAGCTGCAAAGGACACACAAATCTGTCTTAAAGTCAAAATGCCGTCACTTTAACAGACCGATAAAGCAGCAATGTTCCATATCCCTTATTAAAAATGACTTTGTTATGCGCTTCGATTTCAGTATGTTGTTCCATTTTTGTCTTTTTCTTTTTCTGACAGTGAAGCCAAAGCGCGCAAAGCAGTGACCTACAACTACGCCTGCATGCTGGTGCTGCTGGTGGTGCAGACGTCCAACGAGCTGCGGATGATGGAACAATACGCTGCTCCGCTGCTCACTTTAGCCAAAGCAGATGACACCAATGCCAAGCTACAGGGTAAATATTACTAGCGTCACACTGTGCAGGACAGTTTTGCTGGTGTCTGCGTCAGTGTTAGTTGTGGCAGTAAATTCAGATTTGTTTTTGTCTTGTGGTAGTTTTCCTCAATGACATTTTGGTATCATATTTGTGTTTTTATAGCGTCTACTTTGAGCCTCTAGCTGTCACCACTCTGACACTAATAGTTATGAAACCTTAATACAGTTTTCAACATTATTTCTAGTGAAGCTTTAGATTTAAAGCCGTCATTAATACTGGAACTGACTTGTTTTTTCAGACAGTAACGTGTGATGATTTGCAACTGAAAATAATGTTAATTTACCTTTCTGTTTATTGTTGCCTGAATGTTTGTGGTTTTTTCAGCTATTTTTATCTGCTTCTTATTGTTCTTTGTAGATGAGTTTGGTTCAATTTACTTTCAAGAACCGTCTGATAACATCACTGCCTGAATGCAAGAAGCTTCTTAATTAACAGATAAAACTGATAAATCTACTGAAGAAGACATGGTTATTATTCCACAGAAGCTGCAGCTCGTTGAAAACACTTCATTCATTCATTTTTAACATGATTTCTATCCATCAGTGAAAAAAGAAAATATTTTCTGTAGTTCCTGTCTTGAAATATTGCTTTTTATTCAGCTATAATTTTGTTTTGTCCTGAAAAATAGGTTGTCAGCTAGTATCGTTCATCATAGTTGAGCTAACACTGATCTTTGTGTGTCTTTTTGCCGTTCAGAGCTCAACAAATGGCTGGAGCCTCTGGAGAAACTTCGCTTTGAGATTGGCAGCATTCCTACCCTCATCGACTACATCAAGCAGGTACGGATCTCTCACTCGATATGCATCTTGCTGAATTAATGCGGCGCTTTACTGCGTCTTCAGTTCTGATAAGTGCGAGCTTTCATCTTCCTATATTACCTGCAGACAGGCCTAATAACTCCGGAGTCCTTTTAATTCACTTAGCAATGTTTGGACAGAAGCCAAAGATTTGTCTATAGCACCTAATTGAGGGAGTCTATTAAGTGAGGGAGTCGAGGCTCACCCTGCCCCTTTTAATGAGTTGATATTTAAAGAGCTGATTCCATTTATTAGCAGAGGAAAACAGGCCAGCTGACAAGGTGACTCATTATTCTGATGCATAAGATCTCCATAAACTATTACCCAAACAGGAGGTATTTATACTCAGATGTACGTTCTGATCCGATGCTGTACGTCAAAGCAGGCAGTCATATATCTGCTTGGAATGCAGAGCGTCATCGACAAGTCTGAACCTCTCCGATGCATATATCCGCCATGGGGCTGTGAGCTATATGCAAATAAGTGCTGCATGACACTCCCAACATGGTTTTCTTTTGACTGCAGAATGTGGAGAATGTGTTGACTGCTGAGGGAACCGGGCTGGTCACTGCTCTGAGGGTCCTCTGTCACATTGCCTCCCCGCCTCCGGCTATAGAAGGTAATAATGCCAAACAGGGTGTCTGAAATGTTTCAAGGGATGAACACTAAACGCTTCTTCAGTTGTCACATTGTCTTCTTTTCAAGTAGAGATTTCCATTTCAGATTTTTTTGGGTTGTAGCTGGTTACTGTGTCGTTTAACCCTCTGAGCTGGTTTTTGTCTCGTCACACTTTAACTCACTGTGGGCTCATTTTTAAGTCCTGCACCTCCATAGAAACAACACAACCAGAGCTGGAAGTGAAGAGACCTCAGACATGTCTTTGTGTAGGATGACACAGTGATAATGCCATAAGTCATAAATGCAAAATAAAAATGAAAGTGGAACTTCTTTGATTATTTATCTCACAAAAATTGAGAAAACTTGGAATCCACATGAACACAAACATTTTTACCAATACTTGAAAAAAAGTGTTTACAGACAGTCGTCCTCAAATGTATTCATATCCT
>NW_007579651.1:0-30736 GCF_000690725.1 Stegastes partitus | reverse complement strand
TGATTATTCTTTTCAACCACAATTCTAAAGCAATGTTTTATTTCACTAAATTATAATTTGACACGTTTTTATTTATTATTACTTTTTTCAGTTTCTAGTTATTTGAGTGACTATAGTGAATTTTGCCTTTTCTTTAATGGAAGGGGATGAATACATTTGAGGATGACTGCACTTGTATCCCTTCTGCTCTGTGTATTAGCTGCAGGGTTTCTCAGTTGCACTAAGGAGCACAGAATCTGCTCTGAGCCAGCGAATTTATTTTCTACAAATTTTTTAATGAGATGTGTAGAATAAAGTGAATTTAATGAGAATCCTGATTTTAGCCTTAGATTTTGTACGTTTTCCTAATGGAATCACACATGTTCTGTTTCCACAGAGTGCAGAACTTTATATTGCAGTAAAAAATGAGCCAACAGTGAGGAAAAATGTGACAGGAGCCAAGTGAAAGAAGAGACAGCTGTTGTGCTTTTGTGGACACAGTTGTCACTCTATCGTCCTCTGTTCTGCAGGTCAGCAGAGGGATCTGAAGTGGAGTCTCGCCGGCGTCCAGCTGTTCTCCGGGGAGGGTCTGGACACTTGCGTTCGTGTCCTCCAGAAGCTGTGCAGCGTCTTACTGCAGCCATGGCGCGTTCACGGACACATGGGCCCGACGCCGCAGCGCTGCATGATCCTCAGCGTGTGCATCAGCACGCTGCGGCTGCTGCGCACCATGCTGACCGAGCTGCTCCGCGGCGGGGCCTTCCAGTTCAGGGACACTCGCGTCGCCAACGTTTTGGTGACGCTCCACATGATCGTGTGCTCCATTCCTGCGTCGGGACGTCTGGACGGGGAGGAGACCAGAGTGCAGGCGCTCATCGTCGATGTGCTGCTCACCTTCACACAGGGCGTCAACGAGGAGGTGCGTGACTGAGTGAGAGGGTTTAAGCAGGAAATATGTGGTCACTTATGTGTCAGTTTTGTGAGAAATGTTTGTGTTGGCTGCAGGTGACTCATACAGAAGAGACTCTGGCCAGTAACACGTGGTCTCTGATGCTGAAGGAGGTTTTGAGTTCACTGCTAAAAGCTCCTGAAGGTCTGTTTTCTGGTCTGACGCTGCTGTCGGAGCTCTTGCCTCTTCCACTTCCGATGCAAAGCACTCAGGTAACTCACTGTCTTCTATAGGTCGCCCATCTGTTCTGCTCTGCCTCTGACATTCTGATTACTCATGTCTTGTTATTCGAGCTGCGACTAATCGTTCTTTTCATTGCTAATTAATCTGACAGTTATTCTCTCAATTAATCAATTGTTTGGTCTACAAAATGTCAGAAAAAAATACTAGTTTTCTTAGTTCCTCATCCATGTTATGCATAAACTATTTTGCTGTAACACATCCAATCAGTGCAGTTTATTATCTTACTTTTTCTTATCGCTTATAATAACACAAAAACCTAATATAAAGTTAAGCATTTACCCGTTTTTTGCAACACTTTAAGTGGTTAAAGGGTAATTTAGGTAATTTTTCAAACCAAAAGGGGCAAAAATTAAGTAGATTTGACTTATTATGTGTTAAAATTTTTCACTGTTTATACTGACCTGACTACTTTTGAAGCAATTAGTTGGAAAAATTGCAGATTATTTTCTTTGTTTATTATTTGCTTGCTTAAACGATTAGTTTTTTGATGAATGAAATGTCAGAAAATGGTGACAACTTCTTATCAGTGTTTCCTAAAGCTTAAACCCAATGTCTAGCTTTGTCCACAACTCAAAGATATTCAAGGAAGAGGAAAGAACCCAGAAAAAATTCACATTTAAGAAGCTGGAATTAGAGTTTTTCTGCTTTAAAATGACTCAGTGATCAAAATAGTTGGAGATAAATTGAATAGTCGACCACGGATTGTTTGATTGTTGTGTCGCTGGTTGTTTTACAAACTAATATTAGGAGTTTTGTGGCTCTGTAGGTGATTTCAGTCCAAGATGTGGCCGTGGCCTTAAACACCAGGAAGCTGTGGAGCATGCACATCCGGGCGCAGTGGAAAGTGTTTTCCGAGGCGCTGCGCTGCGTCTGCGCCACCAGCTGCCCTCCCCTGCTGGCCATGCTGAGGAGAGTGTGCGTTCAGCTGGCGGACCTGTCTTCGCCCACCGCCACGCTCATCATGAAGACGCTGCTGGAGCTGCTGCTGGAGGAGCTGCAGCCGTGAGTCAACAACATGCACCAGCACCAGCGTTTGTGTTTGTCCCATGAACCATGTTGTAAGTGTGCGTAATGTGCTGGCTGCAGGGTCGAGGGGAAGGGCGTCTGCTGGAGCCAGGTCCTGCGTCTGCTGTCGCTGATGGACGCTCTGGTGTCTCAGAGAGCCTGTAAGAGCGCAACGCTGCACCTGCTGTCGGGTTCGGTTTCTGGGGACGAGCAGCTGGCCGATCTGTTCCCGCTGCTGCTGTCTCTGTTGGTTCCTCCGACCGATCACTCCTTACAGCAGCAGCAATGCAGCGTTCTAGTGGGGACGATATTACAGTCACTGTGTGACCAGGTAGGAATGGAAATGCACATTTATGTCTTTTTTTTTTTTTTACTTGCTCCTGTCACATTTTTACTCACTATGGGCTCATTTTACACTGCAATATAAAGTCCTAAAGTATCTCTATGGAAACAGCACAACCGTGACTAGTAGAGAGAACCCACAAGTGTCCTCTGTGCAGTATGACAGTTATATTGCCACAAATCATTAAAATGACCAAAAAAAGGACAAAAAGTGGGGTTTTTTTGGTAACTAACCACTTAAATGTAGTTATTAACCACTTAAATTCTTACAATTTTTATAAACTCGTTGCTGTTTTTTTTTTTTTGCACTACCATGTATGTACATCTGCTCTAGAAATATATTTCACCATGCTGAATGTATCTTTCAACAAATTACTCTTCTGTATGGAGGATTTAGGCCCTGCTGCATTTTTTATTAATCCAATATGTTTTATTTTCCTCTCAGTTTTTTTTTTTTATTTTAATTTGTTTCCGTACTTGTGTCATCTCTATTCCATGTAAACACAACCTGCAGTTCACTTGAAAACTGACAGAAATGTTGTCATGTGACTGTTGATTGTAGCCGAGTCAGTCACAGCTTCCCGGTTGTGCTAAAGAGCTCAGAATTTTTAGTTTTTAACAGAATTAGAATTATACAAAAGGTTTACTTTTTGGGGGGAAAAAATGTCATGTTGAATGATTTTTTTTTTTTTTCCATGCTTAAATTTGTTAAGTTTAAGTTTTTCTGAAGGAATGCACATCTGACATTACTACATTCAAGGACTGTTTGAAAGTCGGAAATCTGACAATTTTTCCCCGTTTTTGCAGTTTCTGGCAATGATGTATTATCTAAGTTTGCTCTTTTTTAAAGGAAAACCTGCCCTTTAATCCTAGTTGGAGGTTCTGGGGTTCAGGGGGTTATGTTAAAACAAACAAGCAAAAAACAAAAACGCGTCCTTCCAGGGAAAAGAAAAAACTGCATAAAAATATCCACCTCTTGTCTTCACCAGGACATTTCTCTGGTGGTGTCGCCGCCCGGTGAAGGATGTGTGTCGGAGGCTGAGCAACTTGCCAACGCACTTCCTGGGCGAGAGATGATGTCATCAGTGTGCAATTCCCTGTTGGAGGTTTTGGGGAACGCAGACAGCAGCGTACCGCTCCTCCTCACCTGCATCAGGACTCTGACGTTCCTCACAGAGCACGACTACGGACTGTACCACCTCAAAGTGTAAATGGAAATGCTTTTTTCTCCAGCTTCCTCTAGTTGTGCTACAGGTTGAGCTCTTTTCTTACACTTCATCTGTGTTTCAGAGCACTGAAGAAACACGGAGCGGGTTTGAGCTCGCTGTTGAAGCGGTTGGTGTTTTCCTTCAACAAGGACTCGGCAGATCTGCTTTCAGCTCTGCTCGACTTTCTCAGGCAGATTCTCAACACAGAAACAATGGTGAGTTCACTTTTTTATCAGGACACTGTGAGGTGGTGCCTTATTTTCAAGGACGTCCCAAAACAAAAAACACAAATAACAATAAAACACACAGATAAGACAATCCAGTTTACAGCAAAAACACTTTAAAGATACATTATCATTGCAATGGACAAGCTGTAAAGCAACAGTCATTGATAAGAAATCCTGAAGACGTGAAACTACACAAGCAAAACAAGTACGCTGGGAATATGTCGAGGTAAATCATTACAGACCGAAGGAGCCTGAAACATTAAAGCAAACAAACAAGTGTCCTCAGAGACGGAGTAAACCGTAAAAACGAGCTGATAAGAACCTCTTAGATGTGTAAGGCACAGGAAATTGCTTTAAGCAATGCAGATACTTAACCCGCTGAACTCCAAGCTGCTTGTAGCTGATTTGTGGGCTCAGTTTTCACTGCAAAATAAAGTCCTGCAGCTCTGTGGAAACAGCACTACCGTGACTAGAAGCAGAGAAATGTCTTTAGTTTAGAATGACACAGTTAGAATGTCAAACAAGTTGAATTTTAGTGAATATTTGTAAAATTTGAAGAAAAAAAATAGAATCAACATGTACATTTGTCCAAGTGCCCACAGGCGCTACTAACATCTAAAAAATAGTTGTTGTCCTACATATTCTAGATATGCTTTTTTTTTTTTTTTACATCTATCCTTTTCACTTTGTGTAAAAGCAGCCTGCAGTTCAGCCTAAATAGTTTTGTCATGTGACAGATGGTGACAGCTGAGTCAGTTATGGCTTCTTGGTTGAGTTGTGTATTTGTTTAATGGTTTTGTTTCCATAAAAATGACAGATATTCGGGTATATCTTGAAATGAATAAATGGCTGCCTTAAAGGATTGTTGGTGATGTGCAATTTAATTTTTACTTTATTTTCTATGGATTATGTATCTGTGATCATATATCAAAATCACCCGTTCTGCATTGTGTTTTCTACTCTTCTTACTTGTCCTTCTAGTAATTATTTATCTTCCAAAGCTTGTTCCAGTTTGTCTGATGGTACCCGGTGCTGATTCTGAGTCTTTCTTTTCACCCAGTGTGTCGACGAGGCTCAGGGCTCTGGCGACGAGTCCGTCTTCGTCCCTCCTCGGCTGCTGTCGGGCTCTGAGATGAAAGCTCTGCTGCAGTGGGAGGAGTCCGAGTCGCATCCGCTTCCTGCTTTGGAGAAACAGATTACGGTACAAATGATACACACCTGTACAGCGTGTTGTTGTTTTACAAAATAAGGGTCGACGTTGACTTCAACTTACTGTGCTTGTGCGTCTCCAGAAGCTCTGTAAAGAAGATGATTCACTGGAAACCATGTTGGAGAATGTGATTGTTCTGAGGCAGACGTTGGAGACGGCAACAGATACGCCTCCTGCAGCTGAAACTGAACCCACTCTGCCTGCTCCTGAAGCACTGGGAGCCCAGTTTAACCACAGGTTTGGAATCTGGATGACATAAAATGAGAGGGATCAGGACTTTTCTCTGATTTCTTTGTATTCTTTTACTCGTCTGCAATTGTAGCCGAGAAAATTGACTAGTTAAATGATAAAATTATTGTCTAAAGGGGGGTTTTATTGGAACTAAGGCCTGATGAACTAAAATGAAACCGTCAAGAGAGATAAAACTTACTGTCTGGTGTATTTTTTTAATCTGCAGGACGGTGTTTATTCTGTCAGAAGCTCTGGATGAGCATCTGAAGGCTCTCTGGTTCTCGCCCTTCCAAACTGATGACATCGAAGCAGATCTCGATATGGTAAGAGTGTTTCACATACTTCCAAGAATCTCAAGAAGGTGTTCGGGCTTCACAGTTACGGCAAAAAGTATTATCCTGAATACTATTTACGAAATACTTCATCATTTAGTTATTAACCTTATTTTAGTGGCTCTTTTGTTCACACATGATCGTTTCAGTGCTGCAGTGTCTCATTTTCACCCATTCTGTTCTCTTACTGACAAATTCAAATAATAGGCAATTGCAGTGTAATTACTATATAGCTACAGCGACAGCCCAAAGGCAAGTGTCATGGTCTGTACTTGTGGGAAAACCTGGTTCGAACTTAAGGTATGTCTAAAACTGAGACGCTGAGCCACAGCGAATAAAGACACTCTCATGTTCAGACTTGGCCACACTCCTGACATTCACCTAATGTAGTTAAAGTACTTTTTGTTCTTTTCTACAAGTGGTTTGACCTTATAACCCCAAAATCTGCCAAGGGGTTTAAAAGGTGTGCTGTCTTTAACTAATCGACAAAATTACGGCATTTTTTAGAGGCAGACGCTATGAAAACAGAAAGAATCGCTGGAATTTCACCTTTTACACAGCTTTTCAACTAATCATGTGTGGTACAATGGAAGAAAATATCCACATCTAAGCTTGAAATTGTGATTTTTTTCATTAAAATGACTATTCTGTGGGTGCCGCTATAGCTCACCTGGTTGAGCTGGCGTCCCATGTGCAGGGCTACAGTCCCAATGTGGAGGTCATGAGTTCGAATCCCGCTCATGACCCTTTCCCACATGTCCTCCCCCCATTCTTCTCCCATTCTTCTCCCCTACTTTCCTGTCTCTCTCTGACTACACTATCCAATAAAGGCACAAAGGCCAAACAAACAAAAAAAAACTTTGAAAATGACTATTCTGTATGAAAAAAAATCACCAAAAATAAACAGTTTGCACCAGATCCTGTGAAGAAACAACAAAAAGTCAGTGCCCCTCTAAAAACCGAGCAGACATGAGATGAGATTGAGAGCAAAATAAAACGGACTGGATCAATGAAACAAATGCAGCACGGCTTAATAATAGTAAACAGAGGAGCAAGTTGTTGGGAGATACATTCAGCATGGTGAAACATGTTTCTAGAGATGATGTGCAGAGTGGTGTGAAAAATGCAGTTTGTAAAGGTTGTAAAAATGTAAATAGTAAAATATCCGTAGTGTGTTCAGTGTTTGTAATGCCTGTGGGCAAAATGTTGAATGTACTGACTTCAATTTATTAACATTTATGAATTTATGATGTATTTCACAAGACATATTTAGTTCTCTTTACTTCTATCCATGGCTGTGCTGTTTCCAAAGAGCTGTAGGATTTTAAAATGAGCCCACAGTGGCAGGAACAAAAACTAGCCATATTTGGAGTTCTAAAGGTTAAGGTTAATTTGTTCCTTCTTTGACTTTAAAGGGAATACTAAATGTTGTGTACATTAAGTATTTGGCTGTTTGTTCGTCTGTGTGGCAGGTGAAGGTGGACCTGGTGGGTCTGGCTCAGGAATGTTGTCCAGAACTGGACCTGAAGGCAGAACTGGAGCGCTCCTTCCTCTCAGAACCGTCCTCTCCCGGTCACACGAAGGCTCCTAAAGGCTTCCGACTGGGCAAACACAAACACGAGACCTTCATCACATCGAGGTACACCGCCGCTCTTAACCTCGTTTCTTTTTGAAAGTTTTCACAGCTGTTGAATGTAGTTTTCTATCCTTTACCTTAATGTCTTCCCGTGCTCGTCTCTGCAGCGGTAAATCCGACTACGTTGAACCTGCTAAAAGAGCTCACATCATGGCGGCTCCTCGCGGCCGTGGGGGTCGAGGAGGGTTTGGACAGAACGTCTCCCGACCCCACGACATTTTCCGCCTCCGCAAACAGAACACTTCCCGTCCTCCCAGCATGCACGTGGACGACTTTGTGGCGGCGGAGTTTAAAGACATTACAACCCCTCTTGGGCTGTTGCCCCCCAAACGCCCCCCGAAGAGCACCCCCAAACCCCCCACCAGAGGACTGTTCACCGGCAACAGAGGCCGAGCCACCTTCCACAGCCAGACTCGCTTCTTCACTCCACCACAGCCGAAAGGTGTCCTCCTGTCAGGTACGACCACACAGATACACATGATCCTTTCTGAAATGATCCTATTAATACAGAATTCTTTTTGTTTATGAGTCCGATTTGTGTGGTTTCATGTCCCCACATTGCCATTGTGCAGATTTAAATCCCTCCTATTGTAAATGTGTTGCTGAAAGAAACTATTGTCCACATTGCAACACAGTTGTGTAATGCAGTACATGGGGGGGAAAAAAAATGTTATTCAGGGCTCCAGAGTGCAACTAAAAGTCTGTCAAATACAACACAACATTTTCATCATTCAGACTGATGTGCTTGACATTCAGCAGGTCTGTCTGTGAGTCTCTGATCGCAGCCCACGTAGATAAAATCACTTGTTTTTAACTGAGATAAATCTCACATTAGAACACCTTATTCTGCTCTTTATTTGGCCTCAAACTGTTCTGAGCTGCAGTAACTGAGGAAGACTAGAGGCTTGTCCTTGCACAGCTGCATGTGAGGCGTTTGTAGAGCATTTTAAAAATTGTAGCGTCAGAAAACTGAACTCAAAAAACCTGTGGTACCTTCTTTCAGCACATCAGTCACACCACCTACTACAATAAGTAAATTCTCAACCTGTACGACATACTGAGATATGATTAAAAACAACTAATGTCATGCATTTATTGCAAAGAGTGCTGCCAAAGCCAAAACTTTTGGGATATTGATGTTCCAAATTGAAATGCTGAAAAAGCACAGTCTCTCCAAGTAACCTAAACTTCAGCACCAACAAACCAAAGCAGTGCGGAGTCAGAAATGATCATAAAATTCATAGCTGCTTATATTATTGCCAAAGGAGTACTCCATTTTAATAGCTTTAACTCCGAGATTGTACTGATGAAAAGGAACAAAACGTTTAGCTGCTCCTTTATTCCAGTTTGCACACATTTAGATGGTGTGTTAAGAATTCACTGATGTGTATGGGAACTGAATAAAAAGGTAATGTATGTAAAATGTATGATTCTGTACCAAAATGCATTTTAGTGGCACCTAAATGGAAAGTTAGTCAAACCCATGAAGAACCATGGTTGCAGAAAGCCCTCTTAACCAGCTATTGTCTGAATTTCTAACTTGATCAGGGTCTGCTGGCACATGCCTTACATCATACAGTGTTTTACCAAATGGTCAAAATATATATCTTGTATAATTGCTGCCAAAATACAACACTTTACATATACTGAATATACTTAGTAGTCATGAAAACTGTGTAACTGCATGAAAATTCAGTCTTAACCATGGAAGCAGAAGTTTAAAACAAAAAGTCAAAGCTGTTTTCAAAGCTTTCAGTTGTATTGTACTTTTTCTGTTTCCAACACTTGAACCAACTGAAACAGTAAAGGTTCACACTTAGACAATGAAGACTGAGAGATGTGATCAAAAACTCCCAAAAAGATCCAGTAAATTCATCCATCCATTTTCTATGCACCACTTAATCCTCACTCGGATCGCGGGTCCAGTAAATTCAGCTTCAGTCAAACCGTCAGCAGAGTCTTACGTTGGCCAGCAGAGGGTGACAGATTGCCTCTTTTTGTTTCCTCAGGTAACTACACTCGAAGAGAAGGAGGCCGAGGGTCGTCGTGGAGCGCCCAAGTTCCCGCCGTCACCCACAGAGGAACCTACAGCGAACCCCGTGGAGGTCAGAGCAACTTCACACGAGGACCTCTGCCGTCCAGACAGCCGCCAGCGAGTAAGACGCTCACACCTGCACACGCACGTCTCTCTCGGTTTTGCATCCAGAGTGCCTACACACTGAGAATAAAAACAGAATGCTTCGACTTCTCCTCTCCAGGCACCTACCGACTGGCCCCGCGGGATCGTGCCCCGAGGGGTCGGGGAGGTACCGGGCTGTCGTGGCTCAGCGGGGGAGGCGGCGGCGGTAGTGCTGGGGGAGGCGGCGGGGGAGGTGGCGGTGGAGGTGGAGGAGGAGGAAGGGGGTCTCAGGGGAGCAAGTTCAGCGGCGGGGGAGGCAGCGGAGGTGGGAGGGGCAGACACGTCCGTTCCTTCACCAGGTAGACCCACCTGGACAGTGACTGCGGCCCCTCGTGGCGCCAAATGGACCAATCCGGATCGTGCATACGCTATCTCCATGGAAACGTGGCAGTATGATGTTGTCACAATGGCGTACAGACTGTGTTGATGTTTTATGTTTTGTTATCATGAGTTGTAATCAGAATAAAGCTGATAGTAAATAAAGATACACTTGTGTTTTTAAGCAAATATGGAACTGATGGAAGTGAATGTGCAAAATCACGTGAATGTCAAACGATGCTGAACTGTGTCGCCTCTCGATAACTGAATTATTTCTAAGTTGAACAGTAAGATGTTTCCTCTTATAAAAAATCAAAAGCAAATTCTTTAGAAAGACTATGTTGAAAATTCAGGCCTCCAAGTAGAAGCATGAACACAGTTACTGCTTTTTAACACTAAATCGTGCTCAATTCATTTAGCTGTTTTTTGACAAGAATATACAGAAATGACTCTTTAATGTCAAAATTGAAACAGATTTTGTGTGACTTGTCAGCTTGAGCAGTTTTGCAAAGAAGAATACAGTTAAGTCTGCTACATACGTATGTAGGAGCTGGAAATCTGTTTTCACTTTGACATGAAACGAGTATTTTTTTGGTAAACTTTTGTCAAAAAAGCCAAATTGAATTGATTAAATTGTTCATAAAAGCAATAAAACAGGACTATTTCCAAAGGGTATGAATACTTTCTATAGGCACTGTAGGCCATCCATCACTTTTTATTCTGTGTTTTTCACATTTTAGAATTCATGTCATGAGTTAAGACTTACTTTAGGTACATTTTGGTGATACCAGCTTCTCACAGGAAACTCTGGGATGTTTCAGCAAACATTTTGCGGGTAAAAACGACAGCATCGCTGAGGAGAAAACTAGAAACAATCCTGGAGGCTGTGGAGTCATGAAAATAACCACTTTAATGGAAACCTGAGGGACACAAAATCCAAACAATGACCTGTTTGATGAAATAATGAACCGTGAGCTGAACCTGAGTCTTAAACTGAACAAATGTTTACTTTCACATAAAACCTGAATTTAAAGAAAAAAAATATCGTTTCTTCATTCGAAACTCTCGACACTAATAAACCACAGAGCCAATGGTCTAGTTTCTTAAACTCCAGCAGTCCAACTAGAGTTCTCATTTATTGCAGTTTGGCTAACTTTCTCAGGCTTTGCTCAGATGACCGTCACCTCCCGGCTCTTCCTCTTGATGCAGTCCAGAGTCAGACTCCTGGTGCCTCCCTTTCGTGCTGCCTCTCCCAGCTGAGGTGATGGAGGAGGACCAGACAGATGCGAAGCCTGAGCTGAATGCAGCGACAGGCTGGAGGCGTGTAAAGCAGCGGCCTCCCTCTGCTGGTGTCGGCTCAACTCGGCGTGCAGCTCCCAGCTCTGCAGGTCTCCCTGATGCTGGTCGCTGGACGCCTGGTCGGCAGGAGGCTGGTTCCTGGTGGGCTGCAGGTCTCTGAGCAGCTCCAGCAGCTCTCTCTTCTCCAGCTCGGCCTCCGCCAGCTCCTGCCTCCTCAGACGCTCAGCTCCTAGCAGGGCTCGCATGTCGCACATCACCCGGGACAGCTGACCCTGCAAGAGACGACACAACATCACCCGACACGAACCAAGCAAGCAGATACAGTCGTGAACTAAAGTTTACGTCCACTTGTAATGACCATACATATTATGGCAGTCTTGAGTTTCAGTTTTCTCTGATGGGATCATTTAAACACATCCTTGTCACAAAAAACAATCATGCATTTTGGTCCTTTCGCAGATCTTCTGGAAACATAATCTGCTGGCTCAAATATATACATTCAGCAATTCTGATACCTGACTGAATGTTCTTTGGCTATTTTTACCTCAGCTAGCCGCTTTTGGTAGCTGTCCACAAGCTTCTGGTTGTATCTTTGACCCTCCTCTTTTCAGATTCAGTGAAGTTTAACTGAGTTTATTGGCTTTCTGACACAATCTTGTTTCTTCTGCACGGTTCACAGATTGTCAAAAATCAGGACTTCAGGGAGGCCAGTCGAAAACCTAAATTCTGGCCTGATTTAACGGTTTCTTTACCATTTTTGATGCGTGTTTGGGGTCATAGTCTTGCTGAAATATCCAACTTCCTCCAAAAGCCAACCTTCTGGCTGATGATTTTAGGCTTTCCTGAAGAATGTTGAAAACAGCCCCAGAGCATGATACTGCCACCTCCATGCTTCACTGTAGGTTTGGTGTTCTTGGGGATAAAGGCCTCACCTTCTCTCCCCCACACATAATTCTGATCATTGTGGCCAAATAGCTCAATTCTTGGGAGTTGCTGGAAACTTAAGACTGTCATGTTATCAACGATCTTTACAAGTGTCTGGAAACTTTTGTTCACAACTGTATTTTCCTGTGTGACATTTAACATCTTCACAACCTAGTCTGCCTCATTGAAATGTGTTGGTACATATATAAGTGCAGTCAAGCCCCAGACTACTCATACCCACTTCAAATTTTGATTTAGAGTGAATTATTTGACTAATATTTTTTTCCTTCTGGAATTGAACAAAGTACAAGTAATACAAGACGGCGACACATTGTGTTGGAGATGTTAAGCGTGAATATTAACAGGTTCTATGTTTTGTTTTTTTGTGCTCCTTTTTATGTCAATCTCCAGCTCTTTGAGGTTGAAAGCTTCCTTGACACAGCAGAAAATGTCAGAAATAGTCAGGATCAGGCGAAACAGGATAGAAGCTGCATTTTCTTAACAGAGCAAAAATACCATATATATGAATATTTTTCATAAAATTGCAAAAAAAAACCCAAAAACGTTTATTTTATCACATCTCCAGCTCAATGTTTTACTGTCTTTTGTCACTTGTTTGTATCATTTCCAACCAGAAGCAACCTGTTGACCAACTCAAAGAATCTCTATAAATCTGAAGTAGTCCTGTGTATGAATAATTGGGCTCCTGCAGGTCCGATACTTCACCTTGAGCTCCTCCACTTCGCTCTTCAGCTGCGACTCCTTCTGCACCATGTGCCTCCTCTGGGAGTCCAGCCGAGACTCCATCTCTCGCCTCACCTCCTCCACCTTGCACAGCATCTCCGCCCTGCAGTCAGCGTTCACAGTTACGACCCGCGGTGCAAACAGTTACCTGAGCAGCCAGAAGTGGACAAACTCACCTGAGCATCTCCACCTCCGCTCGCAGCTCGGCCACACAGTTGTGCTGCGATTGGTCCACAGAGAGCAGAGTGTGTCCGCAGCCGTTGGGACACTCTCTGCTGCGGAAGTTGCATTCGGACAGGTGAGCCTCCAAGCCCCGCCTCTCTACCTGCACGGGACACCCTGAGAGGGAAGCACCAGGCAGTCAGTTTCATCAGTTTTTGATCAATATTTTGCACAAACAGATTTTGGTTTGCAGACATGACTGTGATTAAAACACCAAACTGGACACAAAGAAGTGGAAAACGATGGTCAGATATGGTGACAGATCCAAGACACGCAAACAAGCAGAAGAGAGAAAGTCAAACTTCACTGCAAACAAAAATGGAATACACTACTATTTCCACCTTAACATAAAGGTCTGTTTCTGCTACAGACGGGTTGCAATTTCGTTTTAACCCTGTGAAGCCTGAACCATAAAATAAATGTCCAGAAAATTGTTATTTTTTGAAACTGGCATATTTGTTAAACTTTAAATTTAAACATCAATTTGCATATATAGGTTTGAATTTGTAACTTTTTTTCCTACATCCGGCATTTTTGGTGCATGGATTACGATTCATGGTGGCTTGTCTGTGCACTGCACTTGTCTGATTGTATACATCATGAAAAATGTAGAGGTTTTAAAAACTCATATGTCAAACATGACAGACTTGGCGTTACAGGGTTAAATGCAGAGTTTACACAATATTAAGTTGATGCAAAATTACCATGTTAATCTAAACCATCAAAATAAAGTTTGCAACTTAAAATCTGAATTTATTTATTTTATTATTTATCTTGCAACTATGCTTGAATTCCTGTGTACATAGTGTGTATACAGTATGCTAGTGTGGGTATAACTGCCACCATCAAACATCAGCAGCATGGTGCCACATACAATAAAAATATAGAAGGATAGCGATGAAAGTACTAACTGTAGAATGAACTGAATATTTTTATGCTTTCATCCTTCTCGCTGCACTCATTATGCCTCATTTTTGACCAAATAAATAAAAAAGATCACAGCAGCACTAGTGTCAGACGGGGTTCTTGGTATTTATCACTGCAGACAACCACACTGCATGCACACACACTGTGTAACTGCACCTACCACAGTGGAAACATATGTACTCTGCATCTGCCAACAACAGGCCAACAGTCACTTTCAGAGCATCAAATTCTTTTATATACAAGCAGACGTTTAAATCGCTCATTAAAGAGTGATGGAAAGTCGACCCCGAGTGACTCCGCGTGGGCCTTCGAGTGCTGCCGGTCCCATAGGTGCACCGGTTTGGGTTGTAGCCATGACAACAAAAGAGACACCTGCTGCTCACAGAGGTGTCACATTACCTCTGCATCGTCCACATCCACGAGCATTACAGTTTATAATTACTGCTAAGAACAGAGATGAAGCCACACATGAGATGAGCAGAGCTGCTGTACCGGTGTTGGAGCAGGATATGAAGGCGAACTCGCACTCGTCCTCGTGCGTGTGAAGACTCTCCAGGGAGCAGATCACCTCACATCCCTGTCCAGCATTCACACAGCGGATCTGCAGACGGTTCAGGTCGTTACGCATGTATCTGCCAGAAAACACACAGAGACAAAAAAGAAAAACACCCACAGGATGCCAGTTTATAATGAGTCAAAGTGGAATTTATTCATAAAGCACAACAGGAGCTGAACCAAGCTGCTGTATGACCGAACAGCAGGTCACAAAACACAAAAAAAACACAATGAATAATGAGAATAAAGAGGATAAAAAGTTACAACACAATTAGCTACAAGCCTGACTTGAATCAAATGAAAGTCTTCAGCAGCAGCTTTCTGAAGTCTGAGCAGTTCTTACATGTTTCTTAAACATCCAAGAACAGCTGGTGTCTCAGTACTCTAATGAAAATGCAAAAGTTCTGCAAAACACAGTGGTGGCAGCTCATTTAACCCTCTGAACTTCCAGCTGTTTTTGGGCTTCTGTCACATTTTTCACTGCAGTAAATCTCTATGGAAACAGTACAACCATGACTAGAAGGAGAGAAATGTCTTCTGTGCAATATGTCACAATTATATTATTAGAAATCATTTTTTAAAAAAAGTCAAAGTTCTTTGATCAATGATTGGTTGCAGTTTACCTGAAAAATCTTATTATTTTTGTCCCATGTCTCACTAATAGGTTCTCAGTTGTGCCAAGAACTGCAGATTTTTTGCAAGTTTTAAAAAGAGACGTGTTAAATCAGTGATTTGATGTGACGTCACAATTTCAGGCTTAGATTTGGTTAAGGTTTGTTTAAAGATTATTTGTTTTTACAGGTCCTGGCTCTGAAAAATTCTGTAATTTTGGATCATTATTTACCATGTTTCAATCCTTATTATATGTATTTTTTTTCTTTAAAAAATCTTTAAAACAATATTGTTTACTGAGTATAATACAGGGTAATTTTAATGTCAAACATTGCAAAAGAACAAATTATGATTTGTAAAGAATACAGACTCTGACTGTCGGTGTAATTTACAGTTTTGTCCTACATTTTAGGTGTAAACACATTTTTTTTTCTGTGATTTTACAAGATATAATCTGTAATTTAACAAAACAGGGAAAATCTGCAAAATAACTACTTCAAAAAATCATTTAAAAACTGATTTTGACAGGAGTAGAGTGACAGAAAAACTCACAAGGTAAGCAGAAACAGAGCTGCAAAGATGGACACTCACCTGTACAGCGGTTTGAGGCTGCCTACGTCCAGCGGCAGTCTGTCCTCAGGACAGGAGTGATGGTGCAACAGCCAGCTGCTGATGCAGGCGCTGCAGTAGGCGTGCTCACAGGGCGCCTGGAGGGGGCGCTCTAACACGTCCCGACACACACAGCACAGCAGACCCTCATTCACATAACCCACAAACCTCTCCAGATCATAGCCCATCCTGCAACTGCACACATGACAACGGTCAGAAATACAACACCGGGGGAACCTTACAAAAACTCCTTTTGTTTGTTTCTTCCTACCTGGAGATGCAGCTTTCACTTCATCCAACTGCTCCTTCTGCAGATTTTGACTCAACTTGTTCCTCTTATCTCTGAGCTTCTACTCTTCCCTTCATGCTCTCTGTTAACTCCATCCAGGTGAGGGTCTCCTGCCTCCCTTTAAGCCCTCCCCTACCTGGGGGAGCGCGTCTCTATGGAGAGGTCTCCGTGACAACCAGGGTTCAGGATACAGGCAGGCAGCTGTCAGACGAGATCAGATCAGATCAGAGAGGCAGACAGAATTACAGCAAAAAGAAAAGCAGACAAACTGCAGCAGTAGCAGCAGCGCCGAGTTTCCTCGCTGGCGGACCATTAAAGTGTTGTTGTGACGTGGCCTTCAGAGATTACTGCTGTCCTTCCACTGTTTCTGTGTCTCTTACACACTATCCTCGGTTTCTCTCTGGATGTGGGATTAACGTGGATTACACTCTCTCCCTCTCTGATTGGATTACGGAACACACAACATCAGATGGCACAAAACACATGACCACAAAAATCAAAGAGCACCCCGAACGCCTGCACTCACCACCCTGGTCCCTTCACATTTTTATTTAGGTTAGATTTAATGGTGGAGGAGGCTAAAGTGCTGCAAATTAAAAATACTCAAAGTCCTGAATTCCAATTTCCACTTAAGCACGTGAGACTTTTCAACAAAATGTTCTTTGTTTGCAAAAAAAAGTGCTAATTATGCACTACTATTGCTCCTGTTGATGTTATTATTGCATTGAGGCCATTTTTTTTGCATTATTGTCCCTCACATTGTGACTAATGCAAGCTTTTTAACGTTATGTTTAAAGATATGTGAAATAAGTGTAGCAGAGAAATGTGTGTATGTATAAATTGGCATATTTAAATTCTCATAAACCTTAAAGTATCTCATAATTGACTGAGCACATGAGTAAATGCACTTATTTTCCACTGCTGCTGTTCATTTTGATCAGTTTAAGCCAGTTGACTTCGTTAAAACAGCAGCAATGTCAAAGGTGGTGGTAGGAACCTGGAAAAATACAGTGTGGTGGCATAAAAGTACAAATATTACTAAGGTGTCAACACAAAAACCTCTAAGACCGCAAGAAACTACCAGCACATACATGATACAACTTTGACAGGAAACATTTAAAAAGAGAAATGATTACATACATAACATATTTATTCAGAAGTTTCAGGGAAGCATATTACTCTTTTTGTTGTCATTAAATATTCTTCTAAATATAACAAAAAACCCCAAAACTATTTACTTGTGTCGCAGCTGTTTTTGAGAGGTAAAATATTAGGCTTTGTTTTGATGTGTTTTTTTTTTTTTTTTAGTTTTCTTCACTTTACGCTTTTAGGGGTTAAGTGAGGTCAGTTGTCAGAAAACTACTAGCTGAGCTCGATTGAATACTCAGGGTTGCCCGGCTGATAAAACTTAGGGGCGGATACGGCCATATAATTGAATGTACCGAGCAAATCATCGTGAAGTTAAAATCAAGCGCACCCCTTCGCTTTGACCACGCCCACCACGAGGGCTCAACCAATCAGAATCCTCAAACCGTTCAGCGGGAGAAACAGAATCTAATGGCGAGTTGAAGGAGAGAAAATGCGGATTGATTCGGAAATAAGTTACAGTTTTTGATCTGGAATGATTTTATACAGCCTTTAGCTTGTCAAGGTATGTATAAAACACTGTCACAGGTTATTAAATAACTGTTAGTGCGAGTTTAAACCGTGTCAGCGGTGTTAGCGACTCTTTTTCGCTAGCATGTTAGCTCGCTTGCTAGCTTGCCAGTAATGCAACAGGTTGATGTAGCTACCTGTAGTAGCTAGCATCTTTGGGAAGCTAAACAGGACCTTCATGTCAACGATTTTTAGAGAAACTACTTAAACCCCGTAGTTTGATGCTTTTCCAGGACCTGTGAATGAGAAGGGCTAAAACTAAAGATGCTGTTTTGCTTTGTTTCCATAAAATCTATCGCTGTGCTCCCAGTTCACCCAGGTTTTAAGTTTAGATCAGTCATCACCAGAGTCAGTTCATTTTTACTGTTATTTTACATGTTTTGACTCTTAATGTCAACAAATCAACAGCTGCACATGTCAGTATAAGCCAAACGTCTGTCATAAGATGTCAGAACTCCTGTTTTATTGTACAGCTTAGTTCTGAAAATGAGGTTTAAGCAAAAACTGAAACTATATCAGGATATTTTTCAGTAAATATGTCTGATATGTTGCTAGAGTGACTGATTTGATCAAAGTTAGGGCTGCACAACATTGGAAAACATTCTCTTTTTCTTTTCTTGTACTTCTGTGTTATAAATTGCTGTATAAAAAATAAATCAACAGCTTTATCCAAGTTAAAACCAAGTGATTGTATCTACATGTGCATTTTAAACATCAGAATCATTGTTGATAATGTTCATTTAATAGGGAAAAAGCAATATTGTGTTGGTGATTATTTTCCATTATTAATGCAGGCATACAACTGATGTTGTTTCTTTTTTGCTGACAGAGTGCCGGCTTTTGATCAGAGTATCTGTAGCTGAAATATTTCCATACAACTGACTTCTTTTTTTTAACAAATTCTCCCTTCCAGTATTTCTCTCCTGTTTTTTACTCATTTTGCTGTGCACATGTGGAGCCTGCATGCCAGAAAACTCAGTGTCTTTTAATAAAGATTAAATAAAACTGTGTATACAGGAACTCCTAAATGAGAAAGACTTCTCCTGTCGATTAGTCATGGAAAATGAGAAGTGTGCAAGCTTTCTGTTAGTATCAAGAAACAAAAAAAGCTGTTGTGGGATGCGTGTTTGACTTAAAGTGGCTTACTTCTATGACTGCTGCTCACATCACAATGTCAGTGCTGAAACTGTATCTTGTGCAGCTCTGGTCAAATTTGTCATTAATTGGTTTCTCATGAAATAAAATAGCACACAAAATAATTGGCTGGACTATAAGAACCAACAGAGAAATGATTATAGAGAAAACACTGAGTTAGAACACACTGAAATCCTTCAGGGTAACTTTGCTCACTGCACAGAATAATTAGTGAATCAAGAAGGAACTGTAGATTTTTTTTTGGCTCTTCTTAAAATATCCTTGAGTGTTTCTGGCCCACTGATTTAAATGATGTGATAATATGCTGAGCAGAACCTCAACTCGCCAGTATTGTATTGATATTCAATAATTGCCATCTGTCTTTAGGACATAGAAGAGGACAGAGCAGAATGCGGCGCTCAGGAGCTCCCAGCCAGCTTTTGGGTAATGCAATGAAAAAGCCAAGATTTGTGCCACCTGGAGCATCAACTTCATGTCTTGCGGCAGAATTCAAGCCTCTGACCCCTAAACTGGGTTTAGGCAATGCACTGGATAAGGTGAGTATCTCTCAACGTTTCACCTTCAGTCTGATCTCTCAATTTTCATCAACCGTGCTCATTATTCAGTGCATTCTCAAACCTCCTCACATGATAAATTTCTCTTTTTTTCTGTCTTTTGTCCTGCAGGTCCACAGAAGTCTTGCAGCTCCAGCTGTGAGTACGACACCATGTACCGTCCAGCCCAAAGCTGCCCAGACTGCTCCAGCCTTGTCCAGGGCTCTGGCTCGTGTTCTCAGTGCAACAGAGAGCAAAGAAAACGAGACAGAACACGAAAACCCTGACTCGGGAGACTGTGCAGAAGACAAGAAAGAAGCAGGTGAGACACAAAGACTACTAGTACTGGGAAATAAAATCTGTAAGATGTTTTTTTTTCTGTTGCACACAGAACAGCACACAGCTTATCTTTTCTCGATTATGAGCTGCTGTTTCTCATGATGACTGCACTTCTTAATTGGCTGGCTCCTAAATCAAAACAAGACTTCTAATTAGTGCTCAATTAAAGGCAGATTGGCTGGAAAGCTCAACCAATTAGGCCAGTATGTTAAAAGGACAGTTTACTGGGTGTTTAATTAGATCTTGGTAATTTAGTCACTAACATTTTGAAATGGTTGGTAATTTTTTTTTTTCTGTTTTATTCAGTTTAAACAGCTATTTCTGTTTTTGATCATGACTTTTGGCTCAGCTAATATTATGATGTTGTTTATTAGCAGCTTCATGTCTGAATGAGCTCTTTTACTCACTTTTCTGTAAAAGTCACAAAAGCAGTCTCACTAGATTTAACTAGATCTGCAGTCACGTGAACAGATATATGCACAAGTGACATACTTCAGGTTGTGTGAAGTGATTTGAGGAGGGATTTTTCCACATTTCTGCATCAATATTGAGACACAGTTCGGGTGTCAAAATCACAAGCTGCTTTTTAAAAAAAAAAAAAAAAAAAAAAAAACTTGCTCTAAATTTCACATTTACTACAAACTGAAATGTCCAGAAAAATACATTTTCATTTGATAAAAACAAGTTTCTGATAGTTCAGATTAACGAGACTCACCAGTAATAACAAACAGGACCTGTTGTTTAGTTTCTTGCTTCCAGCTGTTTGTAGGAGTTTTTCCTCTGACTTCATTAAACACCTGCAGCATCAAACAACAGCAGGATTTCATGAATTATTCATACTTTATAAATTTTCCTTGGAAATGCAGCATCCTGCCTGCATGCCGAGGATCTGACCACAATCACAACAGCCTCAACATCACACACATCTGTATTTGACATGTTGAAGAACAAAGAAAGTTGGGAGGCATTCTTGCGTCTTTGCTTCCTTCTTGTTTATGTTGTGGGGGTAAAATATTGAGGTGGATGTAACCCCGGCATCCACCTCTGAAAAACACATCCATGCCTGCAGCCCAGATTTGATAAAACGGAGTGAAATCACTCCACTTACTCGCTACACGTCGCATGTTTGCAGAGTATTTTTGCACAAAAAGTAGCTTTCAAGAGTGAATGCAATCCAAAGCATAGAGAACTTTTTTGGATGCATTTGCCAGTGTTACACCATATTAGACAACTTCTTCAGCCTTTTTACAATACATTCTTTTAACTTTCTGTGCAGGTGCATGATTTCTTTTTATTTATTTATTTTTTTTTAACAGAGTCAAGCGAACAGTCCTGACTTCATCATACATTAACAATCAGAAAAAATTAATATTGCAAGTCATGTTTTGGCTAATATTGTGCAGCTTTAACATCAGACACATCTGTATTGGACATGCTGAAGAAAAAAGATGTTGGAGGCTTCTCATCTTTGCCTCGTTCTATTTTTTTTAGGGGTGACAAATATTGAAAGTATTTAAGGTGATGAATCTCCTGCATCTTTCTGTCAGGAAACTGTTCACATGTCTGCAGCCTCGCAGCACAGCTCTGATAAAACGGTGTGAACTCGCTGCACGTTTGCACAGATAATCGCTCACAAGAGTGAATACCATCCAAAGCAAACAGTCAACAGAACGGTCCTAACTCTGGTATACAATGTTTTCTTCCAACAATCGAAACAAACACAATATTGCAAAGTCAGTTTTTTCCCCCCAGTATTGCATAGTCTGAACATCACACACATCTGTAGTGGACATGCTGAAGAAAAATGATGTCGGAGGCATTGTTGCATCTTTGTTTCTTCCTCACAAGATTCAGAATATTTAAAAGGAGGCATCTCCTGCTTCTCTCCGGAGACAGCGTGCATGTGTCTGCAGCCCCGCAGCACATGTTCCATGAAACGGTGTGAAGTCGCTTCACATCGCAGGTTTGCCGAGTATTTTTTGCACAGATAATCGCGGACAGGAGCACAGCTCTGTCGGTCTCCTGCTCCGTGTCTAATAATAACGCCGTTAAACCGGCGGACAGAGGCTGAGTGACAGCAGGTCCAGCATTATGCAAATGAGCGGAGCAGCGCGGCGGCAGCAGCGGCCAGATTAGGACTGTGCTCGGGATCAGTGAGCCACCGCCGCTCCCTGCGTCCTCCTGCACGAGCAACTAGTGCCTCCGTTTTCCCGCTCGGGCACACGCGTCGTGCACGTTTGGCACACGCACGGTTCGCTCACGCGCCCCTCCACACATGTTTTAACGAGCTGAACGTGTGTTTGTGGTGCACAGTTGAGATTTTTGTGTCTGGATTCTGCAGACGCCGAGCAGCGCGCACAGGAGCGCTGGTCTACGGGCATGCGCGGCGCGCTCACAAAACCCCTCCCCCACTCAGTTAGTTAAGCCAGCGCTGGTTCACTTTATGCACACTTCTGGGGAAAAGACTCCTGACCCCTAATAACCTGAAATGTGGTGTTTGAACAGTGTTCTGTGCAGAGCCCTGTGCTGTTGTCTCCCAGTGCAGACAGACAGAGTCTGATTGTGCTCTGTGCTGTGCTTGGTTTGGGGTTTAGAGAGACCGAGCTGTAAGTAGGTCGGGCTGGGCTTAAGCGGCTTAGCTACGTCAGCCTAAGCTGGGAGGAATTCATCCAAAGCCCTCCGCGGTAGGCGGGGGCCTAAGCGAGGCTGGCCTAGTTAAGCCTGATTCTTATTGTGTGCAGCACAGCCTGTTTTTGTTGTGCAACGTAGCTGAGAGGGAACCCAGGAGTAGAGTGTGAAGCCATGCACTTGTTAGTCGTAGCCTATGTTTGAATCAGAGAGGGAGCAGAAATGTCTGGGAGTTAGACCAGTGTTAGTGTGGACTGAGAGGGGAGAGCAGAGACAGACAGGTGAGGATCCACAGCGCTGAGCGTGGTCTCTGAACCACAGGCCCGCTTTGGTCTGGAGGGTCCGCTATGCGATAAGATGGCGTCCAGCTCGGTGTTTCTGTCCAGTATGGTGGGCAAGGCTCGCTCCTCCAACTTCACACTCTCGGAGAAGCTGGACCTGTTGAAGCTGGTCCGCCCTCACATCCGCATCCTGGAGGAGCACACCAACAAGCACGCCGTCATCGTGGACAAGAACAAGTGCTGGGACACTGTGGCGGAGCAGTACAACGCCCTGGGAGGGGACCGGCCCCACCGCACTGCCCAGGGCCTCCGGACCCTCTACAAGAGGCTGAAGGAGTCGGCCAAGCAGGAAGTGATGCAGCGGAGACACGCCCAGCCGGAGTACAGAGCCAGCATCTCCGAGCCAACCAGGAGAATCATGGAGATGATCCCTCACCTGTTCCACCACGTGCCCATCCACGAGAAGGACCAGGCGCTGCGCAGGTACAGTGTGACCGACACAGCACAGACACACGCCCTAACACGAAAACACCACAGTCAGGAGAGTTCAGCCAGCAGATACACATCCTCATCTCCAAACAGAGTGTAGAGATGATTCAGCTCTGAGAGGAGGAGGAGCTGCTCTCAGATTCCCAATCAGATTACAGTCTCAATGTGCACCGTCAGGCTCGGCAGGAGAGCGCTGCACGTCCTGCTGCTTTTACTCTTCAGTGGCTTGTTCCGTGGTTCAAGTACGTCCAAAGTACTCCAGCATTCTTTTGATAATGATACGAGTGACTATTTATCACAGATCTGATCCAAAAATTCTGTTTATCTTGAGCTCCCAGCCAAAAAAACAAGTTTGAGGCAGAATATCCCAACACTAGAGTGTAAACTCACGATTATTTACATGCTTAGTTAACTGATTAATTGTTTGATCTTGAAAATGTTTGAAAATGTCCTCATGGTCCAAGATGACAGATGTCTTGTTTTGTCCACAACCCAAAGATGTTCAGTTTTCTGTCACGGAGAAGGAAAGAAGCCAGAACATGTTCATGTATAAGAAGCTGCAATCTGAGAATTTAGACTTTTTCTTCCTTCATCATCAAATTAGTTGACGATTAATTTAATGGTGGATGATTGTTGCAGCTCTGCGTTATCGTCATTATGAGGTTACTGAAAGTTTAACTCCACTCTTAGTTTGTCTGAAAAATTCCACTGACATTCTCATTTGAACTGAACCGTGGTTTCTTTTCCTTTTGAGAGAAAACTCTTAATCACTTAGTTTAGTTACTTAAAAACCTAACTGCTTAATTTGCTCACATCTAAGTTTTACAGATGCCAAGTTAAGTGGACATTTTCTTTCCAAAGAATCAGCAGAACACTTGCTCCTGACACTCTCATATAACATATTCTCATATTCTTCCAGTAATCTTGGATAAAGCAGATCATTAATAGTACTCTAATATTCTTAGTTACTTATTGTTGGCAGATCTACACGGAAAAAACACCACTAAGGTACTTTTTTTTACATCTAAGAAGCTGCAATCAGAGAATTTGACTTTTTTCTCTCTTAAAAAAATACTCCGGTCAAATAATCGATGATCAAAATGGTTGGAGTTAAAGTCATTAGTTTGCAGCTGATTGATTAATTGTTGCAGGTCAGAACTGTTGTTCAGTGTAGAAAGTACGGGTCGTGAGTGTTTCTGCCAAAGCAACGAGAACACCAACAGAAGAAGAGCAGGGAGATCTTGTCACCTGTTAGCCTAAAACCGGCAAGATTTGTTGGCAGATCCTTTAATTTCCTCTCAGTCTGCTCTGATCAGTCACCTAATCCTTTAATTGATTTATTCAACCATTTGAACTCCAAGCAGTTTCTGGGCATTTTTATTGATTTTTTTTGCTCCTGTTGCATTTTTCCTAACTGCAATATGAAGTCCTGCACCTCTACAGAAACCGCAAAACCACGAGTAGATGTAGAGAGACCTCAGAAATGTGTTTTGTGCAGCATGACACAACATAAAAAGAGACATGTTTATTTTCTTTGATTCTGTATTTGACACAAAAAAAAACATTGAATCAAAGTGTGCAACATTTTTAAAAGTGCTGACAAGTGTTAATATTGGAAAAAAGAAAGTTAATCAGTGCACTTTTGCTAATTTTTCTATTTGTGCATGCTCTGTGTGGACACAGCCTGCAGTTCATCCTCTGAATTTTTGTCACATGACTGTTTGTCACAGCTGAGTCAGTCATTGCTTCTTGGTTGTGCAAAGAAACGCATCATTTTTTTGCCTTTTATAGAATCTGGTAAAAGCAAACTGTTTATTTTTGGCAATTTTAAATAATAAAGCATGTAGAATAAAGTGATTTTTATTTGGTATTATGATTTCAGGCTCAGATTTTGTTAATTTTCCTGAACAAAATGAAAGTCAAGCATGATTAGATCAAGATTTATCAGTTTTAGGTGTTTCAGCAGTTTCTAGCTCTGATAAATGGTGTCATTTTGGTGAATGTTTGTACAAAGACAACACACCTTTCAGATGTACCTGCAGGTTTTGGGGTTAATCTACATTATTACCAACAGAGGTCAACACACTCTTCACATAAACAAGATATAGTCAGCCAATAAATGCTGTTTAAGTGCTCCAGGCTCACTCATTTTTATCCCTCTTTTTCCATTTGCAGATTAATATACAGCAAGCACAACTCTCCCATCGAGCATCCTGGCAGCAGCTCCTCTCTGGCCGGACTCCAGGATTACTCAGCAGCTGTCCCAAGTATCCCCCATGAGGTGGTCCAGCTGGACCCTGAAGAGGATGTAAAACCTCCGCCAGACCTCCCCATCCTCCCCTCACACACAGGCCCGGGGCTGGACGGAGGCCCGGAGCGAGAGGGGGAGCAGGACTTGGGCAGCGTCCACGATTACGAAGCCTCGCTGTCTCCGTCCCCTTCCTCCGTCAACATCCCCCTCTCCACGTCGCCGCTGCCCTTACGCCACGACCTCTACCCCAACGACATCTACCCCCACCACGAGCCCGACAGGTTTCGCCCGCTGCACCTGGCCAAGGAGGAGCACGAGCTGGTGCTGGCCAACCACAGGAAGGTGGCGCTGTACCTGGAGGAGAAGAGGGAAGGACTGAAGAGGAAGCAGGAGCTGGAAGAAGAGCTCCTCAGAGCCAAGATTAAAGTGGAGAAACTGAAGGCTGCCCGGCTGAGACACGGCCTGCCAATTCCTCTATAACAAGTACAAACTCGCGCATCGGTGGCGGCTGTTGGAAAGGGAGAGGCTCGGAGGAGTTTAAAGTGTGGCAATCATCGGTTTTGCGTTGTGAGAACTTGAACTTATTTTGGAAACATAGTGCCTCGTACAAGACGCGGGTAGCAGGAGACTCATGTTGCCATCATCATTTCCACAGGCATCGGTAACACTGTGACAGGCCAAAAGGGGTGAAATAACTGTGAACGTTTGGAAGGGAATATTTGTAGTGTTGGCTGACATGTACCTTACTGGAGCTTTTTCCTGTATGATTCTGTCATCGATGTGTAACTACGGAAGTGTTGTCTTTATTATCCAGGATTATCTGGAAATTGGTGTGATTGGGTAAATGTTCTGTTTGTCAAGAGAGCGTCTAAATAATCTGGAATCGGTAAAAAAAAAAAATCCCTAAAATGTAACACCCCAGTTTACTAGCAAGGAACACGTCAGTACCAGGGTTGGAGCGAGAATCAAACTTTCAAAGGCCTTTATCATATGATGATAATACTGTAGAACTGCAGCAATTTATCGCCAACTACTGTGATAATTGATCAGTCGGTCTAAATTCTGTCATTCCAGCCTCTTAAAATGTGAATATTTTCCAGTATTGTTATATTGTTCCTCCTCCGTGACAGTAAACCGACATCCTGTGTTTTGGGAAACACACTGAGAGATTAATCGAAAATAATCGTGAGCTGCAGCCCTGACGTAAAAGCCAACTTCTGTGAATGAATCAACAATGTTCAAGTCCGAAATGCTCCCCTGATGGCCAGCTGAGCGAACAAAAGAAGGGAGAGACGCTGTTGGTTTTTAATCTTATTGCTATTTAATGTAACATTGATTGTATTGTAATGTTGGTCTGTATGTGCTGTCAGTTTCTCTTACAGTTTGTTCACTTATTTCTATTAAAAAATAAAAACGTTCTTATTATACCGGCTGTTTCTTTTCTGGATTTCGTCACTTTTTTCTGATTCTTCTGAATCCCTGTTTTAGAGGATAATGACAAAGGATCATGACCGAATCACCTCATGTTTGCATTCTTGCGTCACTGTTTCGCCCTCATGTAGACATCTTTGTTGTATTTTTTTCAAGCTGGTTCTCGCAGTCGTCTGTGGATGTACATGAAGGCGCGGGGCTGCCTTGGTGCACCAGTGACCTCTGCTGGCGGCTTGTCAGCCTTGTTCCTCGCTGCATGCTGTTGGTTTTCATCCGCTGTAATTCTTGTTTTTTTATGTTACAGAGGTGACTCCCAGGTCTCCTGAAACCCCTCGGCCTCCTGCAGGCTCAGACGGCGGCTGCAGTCAGGATGGAGTGCGGTACCTCAGCGTGGTCTGGTGTAAGGCCAGCAAGAAGAAACACAAGCGCTGGGAGGGCGACGCGGTGCTGATTACTAGAGGACGCAGCGTCACACTTAAGGACATGGAGGGGAAGGATATTGGAAAGGGTGAGGCACACACACTACATGTTTATGTTTATATTTTTCCTTGTCACATTTTATAGGAAAAGCTGTGTAAAGCGGATAAACCTTTGCTTAAACCCCTAAAAGCTGATCTCTTTGCATAAAAGTTGCATATATTTAGATTTTTCTACATGAAAATAACCCCTCTTCGTGCCTTAAAATGGCTAAGATGTAACTGGGAGGTGCAAATCTATTAAATCAGTGCTTCTCTCTCCACTCAGAGCACTGTAGTATGAAGAAAGTTCCACATATTCAGGTTTTCTTTTTTGTTAAATGGCTGGACAAAACCTAAAACCCTGTCAGAGGTAATGGGTGGTAATCAGCTTTCTTTGTTAACAAGGTTTTCTTCTTCAGACCCCGTATTTGCTCTCATGAAAAGGGCTGTTTAGTGCATCGTGTAGCTCTTCTTTGTACAAAATCATCTATCAGGTTGTTATAATGGGGGGAAAAAAATCTTTCTATCTCTGCAAATGAGGCTTTTAGGACGCTGTTTTTCTTGTAAATTAATATATTTCTTGTCCCAATCGTTGCACTCTAAAGGCAGCGCTTCATTTCTAACACGACAGCTGCACTTTAGAGCTGTTAAACTTTAAACTCCATACGTTCAAATATGATGCTCTACAAATGTCTGATTATGACGGACATGTGGAAATCGCTTTGGCCAGATTAAAATGAGTTTCTGTTATTCATTGAATATTCTTTGCAATAAATACCAACAGATGAATAATTTTTGAAGTCTTTATGGGAATTACTGAGGGCAGTTCGGTGCATAAATGTGACACTTGGATTTTGGACGTTAAATTATAATGGCAGAAAGTACTTAAACTGCACTGTCGGGCTGCAACTAATGATTATTTCCATTGTCAACAAATCGCATAGATTATTTCCTAGAATAAACGATTAGTTGTTCGGCCTATAAAATGTCAGAAAATGGTGACACATCTGTTAGCGTTTCTCAAGTAACACGATGACAAATGTCTTGTTTTGCCCAGAAGCAAAAAATATTCAGTCTACTGTTGTAGAAGAGGAAAAAAGACAGAAAATATTCATTAGTACGGAGCTGGAATCAGAGAATTTAGACATTTTTTCTTTAAAAAAAAAAGAAAGAAAAGCTACCTGAGCTGATAAATTAATTATCGAAATAGTTAATTTTCTGTTTATTTAAACTAATTAACTGGTGAAGCTTTGTTTCATACAAAATTAAAGACGTATGTTTAAAATTTTTACTGAATGTTAGACTAACAACATAAATATATTTGACTGGTTTATGTTGCTGTTGAAATGTGTCCTGTGGCTTTAGCAATGTACGTATGGAAACTAATCAAACACTTTTCAACTACACAAAACCTTCAAGCATCATCAAAACTGGCAGAGAGGTGACATATAGAAGGAGACTTATACTAGATCATTCTTCCCAGCTTACATGATGTTGTGGGTGTTACAGGTAGCGGCTACAAGGTGTCACAGCTGGCGTCGCTGTCTGAAGGAGAGACCCTGATGATCGGCGGGAAGGAGGTGGAGGTGATGGGAGTCATTTCTGCAGAGGACTTCGCCAAAGGCCGCTGTTTCCAGGAGGTTCAAACGGAGCAGGTGGAGTCGCACGCAAAGTCTGCTCCACCTCCACCCCGTCGCTTTGCATCCAAACCTTTCTGTCCTCCTACGATGGTGGGCCGAGCGGAGCAGCCAGAGAGGAAGCCAGAGGAGGAACAGACCTGCAGGCCTCGCCATGACCCCCTAGCTCCAGGTGAGTAAATCAGAAGGTATTTTACTGATCAGAACAGGAGAAAGTCTGTCTCCTGGATGCACAGATTCCCATCTGTAGTTCTACGTGTGATATATATAGAGAGTATATAGAGATACTCTGTGGAGTTCCCAATATAAGCTGTATATTGTATTTTCTTATTTTGTTGCTCATAGTTAGGAGAACCTGTCTGCAAACTGCAAAATGGGCTATTATTTAAATGTCACTATTTAATATCTCCTGCTGTGATTTTAATGGCTTAACTGTTGAATTTGGGTGATTGAACATCGATTTTAGTGTCACACTGATTGATTGCGTGTGATAACAACGGCGGTATGGAGAACAAAACAAATGTGGTTAAACTAAACTAGTCCTGCACTTAAAACCTTAGTTAAGTGAAAATATTAAAGTGTTAACAGCAAAATGTACCTAAAATAGGACAAATTAAAGTGCTAATTTTGCAGAATATTGCTCTCTGTTAGTATTTTGCTTTCATGTTACTACTATATTGCCTTTTACTGCTGTAGATGTTTAAGATTGAACTACTTTATACACTGTTGTCTAGTTTAGTTTGCAGCAATGCGTCATATTTAGTTTAAAAGTTGAAGATATTTAGCAAATGTACTTTAGTTACATCCCACCGCTGACAGTAGTCTTGTGACGAGGGTCTACGCTGCGTTCACGCTCCCCTATGGATGAAAACAAAGAGGTTAAAGTGAATAACGTAACATATAGAAGTAGACCCCTCTCACTTTATAAACCTGTGTTGTTTATTTCCACTAAAACCTGAGTTCAGATTGATTGGATATTTAAACACATCAGCTCAAGGTGGATGGGATTAAATTTTTAATATTTAGCTTCATCCTGTTCTACAGACGCCAGTTACTTGTTCATACGTGCTTTAATTTGATAGAACATTCCTTCTTGTGTCTATAACAGAGCAAAATAAACATTTTATTTGATCCTATTTGTGTTATTCCAGGTGCCCTGGTGATGCCTCGCCCCTCGTCCAACCACCAGTGGTCTAACAACAAGTTGGGGCTTCCTGTGGTGGATGTTGTGGTGGATCCACACCTGACCGCTCACCTGCGACCTCACCAGAGGGACGGCCTGCTCTTCCTCTACGAGTGTGTCATGGGCATGAGGTGAGAGTGCTGCTGCTGTAGCATACAGTTAAGCCCGAAATTAAAGGTAAAGATAAATAATCTAAAAGCAATCGCAGCTTTTATCAGGATCATTCTGATGTGTTTCAGAGCTGTGGGTCGGCACGGTGCCATCCTGGCTGATGAAATGGGTCTGGGAAAGACGCTGCAGAGCGTTGCGTTGTCCTGGACGCTGCTGAAGCAGGGCCCTTATGGCGGGAGGCCGGTGGCCAAGCGAGTCCTCGTGGTGACGCCCGGCAGCCTGGTGCAGAACTGGAAGGCAGAGTTTAACAAGTGGCTGGGCCGGGAAAGGATCAGCGTCTTCACCGTGGACCAGGTGAGGAGGACGAGGGAAAGTTGTGGTGTTTAAATTCACAGAGTGAGAAGAGAGATTTTGTAGTAGATCAGAAGTTAGTTTTTCATGCAGTGAAGACAGTTGTATGTACAAAGAATTCCTAGAATATTTGCCTACTGTGCATATAGAAGTACAGCAGGTGGCAAAAACCACGTGGAAGCCAGTGAAGAAC
>NW_007579650.1:93790-117950 GCF_000690725.1 Stegastes partitus | reverse complement strand
TTTTCAAGCTGCTGCTCTGCATCGATAAACACCTGACTTCACAATTGCAATGCTGACTGACAAACTCACCATTCACATGAGTTATGAACGATGGCTGCACTGAGATTTTTGCAATATTTCCATGAAAAATGATCACTCAGACAAAATGTGTGAAGTGACAGACAGTCCTTCGCTCATTCACATCCGTCAGCAACCGTGATGTTAATCGTTTTGGCCCCCATTGTCAAATCACACATGCAGAGAAAGTCTTCTTCCTGAAGGACACAGACAACTGCAGCTACTTTACATTTAAAGCTACAGACACTGTTCACAACAGTTATTTCCCAGAGGTTACTCAGTCATGGTAAAATGAACTCTACTCTTCACTTTTTGAGCCTCAAAATAAAAAAAGAAATTATGGTGACCTGTGAGACTTATAAAGGGGCACAGTATGAGACCTGTAACAGCTACATGGTGTTAGATTCTAGTTTAGCCATCAACTTGAGTTTATTCAATTTGTTTTTGTGACACACACTTTGAAGCAAATACCATTCTTCTCCAGCTGTGGCATATGTTTTGTCACATTTTCAGATAATAATAATAATAAAAAAAAAAACACCCACACAGCATCAAAAATAATTGGACCTCCTACCTCTCACCTACCCCGACCCAATCACCAGAGCTGTCAGCTGCAAAACGCTTATCATGGCGCAGATCATCCACTCCATGCTCACTTCACATTCATCCCCCTCCGGTTACGGATACAAGACCCAGTTTTGCAAAAAAAGGTCAAACAAAGGCCAATTTCCCTGCATGTGCACGAAAACTCGACAACATGCTGATATTACAGCCCTTCAGTGGATCTTCTTGTCCCTTATTAGGTGTTGTTGCAGGTGTTTTCCTGACAGCACTTGGTTCTTCTGTTATTATCGCAGATTAGTTAAAATACATCCGCACAGCTATGATATAACATCGTACTTTCTGCATGCTATCGACAGCCGTACTTACTTGTTTTAATGCAAAATATACGATGCGCTCATAAAATGTTGGGTGTAATTAAAGTTCAATCTTGCCCGTGTCACAGACATAGATTTAATTGTTTTCGCAAAATATTTTTAATTATGCAGTCGGTAATGCAAATCATTATAATAGCGCATTAAATATTAATCTGTGCTTGATTTGTAGAAACTGTTACATCACCAATTGATTGGTGTTGCCTTAGACTTTCTTATTTCTCTCTAATTAAAGTTAAAACACCAGCAGAATGTGCCTTAATGAGACCAGACACAGCGATAAACCATACAGCAGTTACACAGCAATGAAATTACATAACTGTAATATTTTTAATTAAGTAACACATTTAAGTACTTTCTTCCACCAGTGTTTATTGCTTTAATTTGGATAGCAGCGTGTTCATGTATCATTATTTGATAGCAGGGGGGGGAGAGAAATGTAACTTTGCCCTTTGCGGAAAAACTGCATCTGTTTTGCATTACAGCCCACATTTTGGCTGGTACAAAGTGAAAGAAATCTGTCCCTCAGCTTTAAATCAAAAGACCCTCCCTGAGATTTATTGCTATACAAGACCTCCTGGGGTTGTTTGTTTCATTTCATCTGTACTGCAGTCAAAGACACAGTCATGCCAACAGCCTTTCTCTCTGTGTGTGTGTGTGTGTGTGTGTTGCAGGCCTGGTAGCTGCTTGTCAGTGTGTTTATGTGTGTGTGTGTGTGTTATGGGGCTGTCAAGGTGTGTGATCCTGATGGGGTTTGCGGACAGAAACAGAGAATAGGGAAGGTTCACATAACTGTCACACTCGGCTTCCTACATGACAAAGACTGTCTAAGCTTCCCTCCCTTTGCTCTTACCCCCCTCCTGCCTCCTTTACCCTCCCTACTCTCCTCATTTTCCTCTTTTCTTCTCCGACGTCATCCTTCCTCTTTCCCTGTCCGAGGTCATTTCTCTCCCACCATTGCCGCCGGTCTCCGGCTCCGTTAGCGCTCCCCCCCCTTATCTCTGTCATCCCTTCACTTTCGTTCAATTTCTGCTTCACTCCATTCTTCTCTTTATCTCTCGGCTCCTCTCCTGAGTCCACTGCTTTGTTTCTCAACGTCTCCCTCCTCTTTCTTTCTTTTTTTTTTTTTTTCCCAGCACACAGGCAGCGGGTTTTTCTGTCATCAGCCTATCTCCATACGCATTCCTTTAGAGCACTCAGTCAAATAGTGAAATACAAGTGGGCAGCCTCTTGTCACTTGTTTTGATTCTTTCCCCCAGACATTCGCGTACATTCCATCGCAAGACTCAAGTCCCCGAAGCTGTCACTCAAATCCCCCACACACCTACTCGCTCACAGGCACACCGGTGCACATCATTTACAGGTTCTTTAAGATCTCACTTCGAAAACACACATGAAACATGCAAGCAAGCGTCCCAGGATCTCTCACGACTTCCAAATCGTTGAATTTGCATGTTGTCTTTGGTTCAAAGCCCTGTTAGTTCTAAGAGGAATAAAAATAATAAAAAATCTTTTCATAATCAAAGACAAACACAAAATAGCAGTTGGTCTGTTTTTTGGGGGGATTTCTGTTGATGAAGTTGGACTTTTCGTGCATCGCCTTTTATTTTTGTTCTTTTATTAACAGCAAACAACTAAAACCAATAATTCGCTGTTTGCGGGAGGATTTTTTTTTTCTCTCTACTTGGTGTATTTTTAGTTCAAATGAAACAAACGATTCAGGGATAGATAGAGGTTATATGTTGTGTATCGGGGGCTGGATGATGTGACCTAAAATCTGAATCAAGATAAATGAGCAGGTCGATAGCAGCACACATTGATGCATGCATGGATTATCTTCTTCACGCTGGCTAATATTTGAATGTATTACTAGTTATATACAGGCTTTAGGCTTACTGGAGGATTGAATTTCTCCTTTAAGTCCCACAAAACCTGGTGTAAAATCTCTATACGTGTTTCTTTTTAACAGTAATAAATCAGCAACGATGGATAATGTCCAAATAAGCAAAGTCTGGAGAAAAATACGAGTTAAACAATCACAAGCTCAGGTGATGTAATGTTAGTGTGAGTAAATCAGGAACAGCCCAGAACCTGTTAACCCGTGTAGAATATCTTATCCAAAAAGGGATATGATTCAGATTTGTGTTTGGTTTTGCAGACGTGTTGTAAATGAAAGAAAAAAACAACAAGTGTCTCAGTAAGGGCCACCAGAGCATCTTTAACGCTCCGTCAGATTGATTCTATAAGTCTCCAGAACGCTACAGAAGGGATAGAACACCTTACTTCTACAAGATATACCCTCATCCGGTCCAAAATCTCCCATAGGTGTTGAACTGGGTCTTGTGACTGTGCAGGGCCACAGCATGAGATTCGCCCCATTTTTATACTCAACAAACCATTAAGTCTGTAACCCCTCGTGCCCTGTGGACGGGAGCATCCGGACGGATCCCGCTACCATCAGGACAGACATGATTCTGCAATAGGATAAAGGTGATCCCTCAGAGCAACTGTGTATTGATTTGCGGTGACCTTTCCCTCTAAAGGGACAAGGGGACCCGAAACCGAAGCAGCAACTTGCCCTCCAGCAGCCCAACACAGCCGGCGGATCCCCTCACTGTAGGGATGAAGGGTTTGGGATTCTCCTTTAATTCATCGCCCGTCTCTACGTGACCTTCATGCGGCGCAGACATTCATCTTTCCAACTGACCTCTTCAAACCGAAAACAGACGGAACATTTTGAGATGAAACAAGCGGCCCACAACAGAAAGCGTTGTGTTGAGACCTCAGACAGACACCATAAGCATTATTGGTTGATGACAGATATTCAACTAATATTGTTTGATTTTTAATGCTGTCTTATGTAATATGAACCAATTTAGGTCGATAAGAGCTCCATTATTCTGGTCATTAGTTCAGCTGGTTTACCATCCAGCCCCACGACGCACATTGAAGTGCTATTGATGAATAAAATCCATAAGTTTAGGCCTGCAACTAATGATTTTTTTCATTATTACTTGTCAGTGCTTCTGTAAAATGTAAAGAACTTGTGAAAAATGAATCTCAAAGCTGATGCTTTACGCTGCATTTTTTTGTGCAGTTCAAATAATCCCACAACACGCACTTTGCTATCACACAAGACAGGAAATGCGGCAACTCCTCACAATAACGGAGCTTTAACTGGAGGAATGTTGAGCATTTTTTGTCGTAAATAGCTTTAAATTAATAATTATTTGCCAAAATAGTTGCTGATTTCTGCCAATCAGCGAATCTTTTCAGCTCCACATAATTTCCCTTTTGCATCCTGTATGAAGAGGCATAGGTTTTTACTAAACGGTGCTATCCTGCTTTTGGAATTTCACACTCTCGCAGCCACACTTCCTCACACACACATAAACAGACAAAAGGCGTCACTCCTTGCCAGACGTCAGCCGCCCGACCAACAACAGTCTCAACCCCCGGCAACAAAATCTTGTGCCAGGCTCGTTTTGATCCTCTGTCCTGCTTCACTGAGCTCGTGCGGACACGTGTACGCACACATGCACACGCACAGGCATACAAAACGAGCGGCGAGTGGCAGCGGCGTGTTCAGTGGCAATATTATTAATGGGGTGTGTCTGGGCTGTCGTAAACATCTCCCAACAGCACTCAGTGCAAACAGACGCGAGGCGACACCCCCGCATCTCTCTCCACTTAAGCAGCCTGTAGATTTCAGCTGAGCACCTCCGCCTGCCTGCAGCGACTCCACCGGTCCCCAATTCCTCCTCAGTCTCCTGTATCTCCTGACCGCAAACTGCTCTATAAATCCCGCCTGCATCCTCACAAGGATGCGAAGAACACTTCCTTCTCTCCTCCATCTTTTTTTTTTTTTTTTCCCCTGTCCCCCCTCCTTTTCTTTCCCTCCCTCACTCCATCTTCTCAGGGTGAAGGTTTGTCTTGATTAGGGGGACTCTGTTGGCTGGCTCTTTTATCACTCGCTGTGCAGAAAGGCGCAAACTGGCAGTGGGCAAATGAAAGCCCTCTATCTCCTTCTTATGCTCAACTCCCACCCTCCTCACCTCCTCGCCAGCCCTCGCTTTCTCCACCTTTGTTGTTCTTTCTCTTACTTACCTTTTTCATCTCATATTCTGTTTTTTTTCTTCCCTCCTCCTCCTCCTTCTGTGTGTTGTTTTTTTATTTTTTTCCCTCTCTCACATTTCCTGTCTGGGCCATTTCCTGCTCTGTCTTTCTATACGGTTCAGACTCATTGAGTTATTCACTCCCATCCCACTCTTCCTCGTGCAGACTGTGGGGGTGAATAGCTACTGAAGCCGGCGTGGATTCGGCGCCTGACTTTTCGTGTAGACAATAAATCAAGTAGTCATCAAACTGACCCACTCTACATACCAATGAGACCTGCTATCTCATCTTCACCATCATTAGTAATACCACAGCAGTTCCTCCTGCCTCATTTTGTCTTGTGCAGCGAAGAAAGCAGCAGATAATCTCCAGTGAACAAGGGTTGTACAGCGAGTAGGGAACGTGGGAGTGGGGTCTTTCTGAGGCTATGCTTTGATTGACAGAGAAATGGTATCAAAGTTAGCGTTTGGTCCCGAGTGGCGCCCTTACTAGCATTTATTTACTGTTTGTACATCTATTTGTGTGCCTGTCTCGGTAGAGGAAAAGAAAAAAGGCTGAGACAAATACACAAAGCACTAAAACATGCACATAAATGTACATCGCTGGGCAGGCGTGAGCGCGCATGCTCATTCGATGCCTGTAAAAAAAATAAAAACCTTCCAGTGACTAAGCTGAGTTAGGTGAGGGGTTAAATGTTTGATATATCCAATAAATGTGTTCTGCCAGCAGAAATTTTATGTCAAAGTCACCTTCAGAAGGCGTATATGTGCAGATGACATGTGACTAGAATACTGTAAAACTTGCAATAATGGCCGGAACCTTTTATTTACCTCCTCAGCGAAAGGGGGAACCAGACTTTTATTAGAGCCAGGACATAATTTCTTTTGGCAGGTCGTCAGCAGCCTTTAGTTCTGAAAGTGATATAATTTACTCCTTTATGTGTGAATGCATATCACTGCAGTGGATCCCATAACTGCTCCGGTGCTGCAACCGCTGCTGCTCGTACTTTTGCATGTATATAGGCCTATAATAACAAGGCACAGCAATCAATTACTGGATCAAAAACACAATTTATTATCGGAAATTCATCATTAGCTGTAGAACACAATGTAATTGGTCCCATAACCAAAAGTATCCGAACCTTGAAACAGAATGAAATAAGACCTCATTGACTCACTTACTGACGAACAGAAGGAATGCTGTTACGTAACCCGAGCCATTAACTTAGAAAATACTTAGAAATGAATCATGAAAATTGAATTGCTTTGATAATTAATTTTATAAAAATTCTAAAACCTGTTATCAGCATATAGAGCCAACTTTTCCAAGTTCCCACAGCTGCTACCAATACTGAAAAAAAAAAGAAGTAACTTTGCATACTACAGATATTGTCCAATGAACGTTTTAAATGTGTTTAAATACACAACCTGCAGTTCACCTGAAAACTCCCAGAATATTTGTCAGGTGACTGTTGGTCACAGCAGAATCAGTCATGGTTTTTTAGTTGTACCAAGAAGCAGAGAATTTTTTGATTTTTACACAATCTAGTCAGAACAAATGGTTTATTTTTTATAAACATTTAAAGAAATGTAGGATTAAGCGATTTTGAAAGAAATATCAGGATTTCAAGCTTGGATTTAGTTGATTTCATGCATAATTCATTAAAAGGCTGCTGGAAAGTTTCAAAACAGACAACTTGTTCTGTTGTTACAGTTTCTGAGTCTGATATATGGTGTCATGTTGGCTATTTTAAAAGGAATTAACGGATTACAAGCCACATCTTTACTTTTATCCTACATTGTTGCAGTGCTGCAGCTGCAGATGATTCCAGTGAGTTCATATCATTTTATCTCGTGACAGTTAATGTTCAGCATGAAACCCAACCAAGACAATATATTAGAGCTTTTAATAATGTGGTATTTAAATGCTTTTGACAAGCTTGCAGCGTACTGAAGTTACAGGTGTAGGAGAAGAAAGTTTAGGAGAAAACAATCTGAAATTCAACTCGCACATGTTTTCCATGCATGCCAAGCAGCGACCTTAGGTATTAAAAACTTCCTCCCCCTGAAAATCTAAAAGTCAAACGAGAATAGCACTACAGCACACACACACACAAACCTCAGCGCAAACACACTCTCACATGCATAAGCCCACAAATTCATGTAGTGCGAGAGCCTGAATACAATAACCCCCTGTGTGGGTCGTTAACTGTTGTCTGGCTGGCGGTGGATTTGTTTATATGCTTCATAACCGGGTTGCAGTTAGTCGAACTTGAGAGCATCGAGTCCAAAGTGTACTGACTGGACAGGGGTGTTAATAATAGATGACGGAGTAACTTTCGCCCCGCAGCATTATAAGTTCATGCAGTGGATCACGGTAACTACAGCATTTGATCTGTGAAGGAGTGTCTGCGTGCTATCATCCCAGTGTTTCTTTAATACATACATACATACATATATTTAAAAGTGTGTTCATGCTTTATTGTGCATACAGGCAGAATGTGTGTTTGTGTTGCACGAGGAAGCTCATTTTATACCATATGTATATACGGGGACACAGCTGCATGCACAAGCCTAAATGCGAGAGAGCCACTATTATGTGTGAGTGCGTTCTTCATCATAATTACGGGGATAAATCTTCTCACAGAGTCACATTACGGGGCCTCACCTGCCCATTGGGAACGGGGAAAAAAAAGAGCAGGTTCCCGCAAGGTCAGTTTATTTTAGGATGCGAAGACTATGTTTCAGAGTCGAGAACACAGTTATGTCAATTACGCTTAAGTACAGGTGAGGGTAAAGACATATTGGGGTTCTGGCTATAGTTAGGATGAGCGACAAGCGGAGTGAGCGAGCTTTTTATAGCGCTTTTCAAAAGAGCGTTACAGAGGAGGGAAAACAAACAGGGAGAAAAAAAACTTGAAAGTATAATTAAAACAAAGATTTAAAAGTGATCTTGCAAGATCAAGAAGAAAGCATTTTAAGTTGCTTTTCAAAAAACAAAAAAAATCCACAGGGAATGAATGAAAGGCAACACAAAAGGCCTCACAATAAAAACAAGTACCTTCAATGGCGAACGGCTTCCCCACGGTGAGCAGTTTGCAGTCTGCGTCGATGGAGACCTCAAAGTCCAACAGGGCTTTATCCATGATGAACGCATCCAGGGTAGGAGGATCTGTCCTTCACCACCAGCAACACACATGAACACACACACATCACAAGACACAAAGAGAAGCATTAATTAAAGACAGCTACTTTCATAAAAGACTTTTAAATCAGATTTGCTTTTTTTTTCTTCTTCTTCTTCTCCGGACCTGTTACGGGAACCCCGCATATGGAGCTGTCATCCCACTTTGTCATTTATATAGAGGATGAGATTAGCTGCATTTTAATACACTATGTAAACACATACATCATTACCTAAACCAACAGCCTCTGTGGCAGACCGATAAGGCATTATATACACACTGCAGGAGACTCCTACTCTTGCGGTATCGATCCAATTGACCCAAATTGACCCCTAATTACAGACTGTTCCTCTGTGTTTAGCCGCTGACAACAAATGGCAGCAGGCATTTTCTAGGATATGAAGCCTGGGACGCAGTTTCTGAATAACATACCTTCACACAAACACTGACGAAGACGACTGGTTGACTCATATTTGAATGCATACAAGCCTTAAACGCGTGCACTCGGAAAAAGCACACCCACATATAAGTCAGTCTAATGGGAAAAATAGTCGAGACTGATCAAATTACCCCAAACTTGTTGTTATTCAGGACGTCTGCAGCTAAACAAAAGGTTGACTTTACAAAGTCTTTGCTGTGCTGGCAAAGCAGGAAAGTCTGTTTTTCCTCTGTCTAGACCTGTCAAAACCGAGGCACAGGGAGAAAAGAGAGGATAGAGACTTCTTTTGGCACTAAAGAGGGTCGAAAGTTATCCGATGCATGGCCTTGGAATAAGAGCAGAGGGGGTGCACGCTGGTGCATCAAAGTGCACAGACACAACAGTGAGTTTTAAGCCTGTGTATAGGTATGTGCTTGAGCATGCATTATTTTCCTCTGAGCCTCTACATTTGTGTGCAGCTGCATGTGTAGCCCGCGGCGCTCTATCTCTCCAGGAGAAGGCTCAGGAGTTGTTTTTTTTTCCTTCCCTTCCCTTTTTCCCTTCTTCTCTAAGATTTGAGCGCAGTATTGGGGTCAGTAGTTCTGCCAACACAGTATTTTACAGCCTCACTCTCTGCACCGCTGTGACTTCCACTTCTGCTTCGCCTCGCACCCAAACAAACGCCGCCTTCATCTGCGCTGTTCTCATCCTCTTTTTCTGAACAAGCGCTTTGTATCTTCCCTCTTCTATCACAAAGTCAGCACATGCACTATCTCGGTATCTCTGCTGGTGCTCTCTGGTTGAGGCATTGTGTCGGGGAAGCGTGTGTGGTAGGAGCTGCTGTGTTTAGTGCAGTATGTGGCCGGGTAAGTCCGCCTGCTTTTCATGTCAAGTTTTAAACACCTAATACAAAAAATTTCAGTCCGAACTTCCCTTTTTTTTTTTTTCCTGTTATAAACCAATTTATTCCATCAAAAGATAAACTGCGTGGAGCGACGAGAGGCCTCATCAGCGTTTGTTTACATACACTCTGTGATCGCTCCTCTTCAACTCGAGATAAGTAGTAGTTAAAAAAATAGGATGATTAAGGATGTAATCATGAGGACATCTACAGGTGCAAAAAAAAAGAAAAAAGAAGAAAGCTGGAAGTCAGACACCGCTAACGTGAGGGATAAATATACCGTCGCTCACATCCTCCAGATGGAGAATAATCAGATGGAGAAGCTAAATCCAGAAGACAAAAACAGTTTGGGCTGCCAGAAAACCAAAGTGGGTTCATTCTCAACTGCTTAATTAAGACAGCTGGTATAGAAATAATGGATTGGGGAGATGTGGAGGAGTAGAGGGCGACGATTTTTTTAACATGTTCCAAGTCAATTTCATGTCTAAAATCGACATAAATGGATATAACAGTGGTGTGAACATGTGGTAATCTGTATTCGTACCACTCAGCCGGCTAACAGTTCAAACCAAAACTTGAAAAAGACACATTTAGTGACTCCATTTATGCTCCACAAAAGCTGGGGCAAACTTCCAGTACATAAACACTTCCCCCATCTTGGACTACTTTTATAACAAGGCTCTAAACCTTTATTTTCTCCACTTACTTTGCCCACTGCCTTGATTTTTAAGGTTTCACTTATTACTTTTAAAGCCCTTCATGGTCCGGCCCCTGAATATATATATATATATATATAATCGGAGCTGCTGTCCCTTTACCAACCACCTCACGTTCGCTCGCTGTTCCCACCTCAAAGACAAAAAGGGGACCAGGCGTTGGGGCTGCTCAGCTGTGCAGCAACCTGCCTGAGGAACTCCGGCTCGCTACGCCCGCAATCTTCTTCTAAAATCACTGTTTTTATATGGAAAGGCTTCCCCTTTAAAATTTTTTTTTTTTCCCCCAACCTTAAATTGCTCAATTTTCAGATTAAATTCACCTTTTTTGTTTTCCATATTTTATCCTTGGTGTTTTATTCATGCTTTTTAAATCATCCACTGTTTAAAGTTTTATCCCTCTTTTTTTTTCTTTTTGCCTGTTTATTCATTCATGAGACAATTTGTAATGCTGGTTTTGATAAGTGCCACACAAATAAACTTTATTATTGTTGTGATTATTTCAGTGAACCTTAACCGTCCCGAATTTCTGCTGCGTTGGCACGTACTGTTTTTGTTTCTCTTAAAATTCTTTGTGTTTTTTCGATACCTCCCGTTGTATCTCCTTTTTCATGTTTTAATGCATTATGTAAAGCACTTTTCACTTGCCTTTGTGGATTCAATGCGCTATAAAAATAAACTTGCCTTGCCTCCTTGCTTTCATCTGCTCACTGTCCCCATTCGACAACTCATTGAGCCATTCATCCACAGATTTCATTACATCAGTGTGTCCCTGACCCTTATTCGTTCCTACATTCTCATTTCAATAAAGAAAACGATTTCCGCTCATAAATTTTTTTTTGGCAATTTGGTAATGAAATTTATGTAATTCATCTGCTTTTACTTCTCTTGCGTTAAAAATGTGTCTGGGTAAGGAGAAGCTCGCGCTAATGCGGGGTGTAAATACATGCGGCTCGAGCAATGAGTATTCGTGCGTATCTCTGTCAGAAGCAATTCCAAAACAGTGTCTTCTCTATAATAAGAAAACATTGATAAATGGGTTAGACACAACATCACTGCAGGTGGAAAAAAAAAGGAAAAAAAAGGAGCCAAAATCAGCCCCGAAGCGGCACTTGCATTCACTTCAGCTCAAGTCTTTGCTGTTGAACTTAAAATTCAAAGTGAGTCGGTAGTATACGAGCAAAAATAACACATGCAAATTAAATTTTTCCTAAATATGTGGTAGTTTCTCTATTAGAATTAAGCCTGATGGCCGTGAATCTGCAGTGTATACTGATGTTGTCAGCCGACGCAATTGTTATGCACAGTACGCATGAGAAATAAGTGCGCAGAATACAGACAGCTAAAGATACAAGATGCAAACGTGACTGGATTCTTTAGGTCTGGGTTGCATTTTAATGAAGGTGATTTGGTGCATTTTTTTTACAAATGCATGTCGCATGCATGGAGGCGCTCGTGGCTTACTTTAACATGTGCACGCCCTCCGGGGTCGTGGGCTGGTTGAAGCGCCTCATGTAGTCGTGCATCTCCGGGAAGCTCTTCTTCATGTAGTCCTCGGCGCTGCTCTCCCTCACCGTCCCAAAACGGAAACCCAGGGAGGGATGGTGCAGCTGGGAGAGGGTGAGGATGGAGGTGATGAAGAAAGAGACAGAGAGATGGAGGGGAGGGAGGCGGACATCATGATGTGGCTCATGTCAAATTCACCGTAGCCCTGAACTCCCGCAAGGGTTTAGAGATACGGAAAGAGATAATCCTTCACAAATAATTCCGCTCTTTACTCATTAGCTCGTCCTTGTGCGAGATTAGGTTGTGTGTACATGTGTGGGGTTCGTGTGGCGCGCCGACGTTCGTGCAAGTTGCAAGTTGTGCGTCCTTGCGTGCGGCCCTGACCTTGTCGTCGTGAATCCCTGAAACTTGCTCGAAGGTCTTCTCCCCGACCATGACTGCAGCCAGGTTTGCGGTGTAGCTCGACAGCACCAGTAAGCAGAAGATGGCCCAGAGGTTCATGAGGAAGCGCCCCGTCCAGCATTTAGGAGTCTGCAGAGCGGAGACACGCGGAGTTTATTGTTTTGTCTAATTATTGGCACATAAAAATAATTAAACAGATCTGAAGGAGGCTAAAAATAGCAGATCCTCATCGATGCTATAAATATCTTGGCAACAAATGAAAAAACTGTCACGATGTCAAGACAGAAAGTGAAACAACAAACAAACATGGAGGAGATAATAAATAATACATAAGGGCAAAGGGTTAGAACAAATAAAAATAAATAAATGCTGACATAAACACAGAAGCTCCCCAGACACCTAATTTAACCCCCAACTAATCAGGTTAATCAAAACAGACCAAAAAACACAATAGATCTAATGCAAAAGATAAAATCTAACAACTGTGCGTCACATCAGAAACGTCTTTCCACGAAACCGTCCGCTTCGGGGACCGAATCACCCGAACGGTGTGATCATTTATTTATCCCACCAATTAAAACCCACTTAAGAGAAGAAAAAGAGATGAATTTCCAGTGTTTTAAAGGCTTGAGATTAATGAGACATTAATTATACAAACAAGGTTGTAACCCGTTATTACTAAAGGTGTTCGGAGCGTTTCCAGCTCTCAGCATAATTAGCTGGTGAACTGGAAAAGAGAGAAAGAGGGATCATAGAAGAGAAGAACCAATTCCTCAGTAATATTGTTTTGGGGAAGAAATACGATTGTATATGGATGTCCTCTTTGCACAAGATGTAATGATCAGGGCGCCTTTGGTTCACATGTCTTATCTATACAAGGTAATTCATTTCACATGGAGACTACAAATGATCCTTTACGGAAAAATGAGATAAACACCACATCTGCTTTCACATGAAGTGCGTCTGGATGCCTGTTGTTATGCGCGTCAGGCTTACGGTTCCATACGCAGCTGAAAACGATAACAAGAGCAGACGTAACGCACGAAATTGTGAGTAATTTAAGAAATAAGAGGCCCCTCGACTTCACAGCGAAGCAGACAGAAGCGGGCTTCCAACTCCTGAGGTGCTCGAGAAGCTGCGTCCGGCTGACTTTTTGTGCCGTTTCTAGCTGACTGGTTTTGAAACTTTTTGTAAAATAGGTCTCATTCAAAGTATGAATTTGATGGCTAAGCTGCATTTTCCTGGACAGAAAGTCGGTAGCCATCAAAGTTGATGGTGCATGTAGGGGGAAAAAAAATATAAAGTACTGTTCAACGTAAAGCTCGTCAAGTATGACTTGAAAAAGCGCTGACAGTTTGACAGCTCAGTCTATATACTTGTTTGTATTCTCAAATGTTTTCGCTTTTCATCAGGGGATAAAAAAAAAGGGAAAAGAAAAGAAGATGATGTGCTATCTTTTTGGCCGGGTTTGCTGGAGTCTAAAAAATCAAAACACATTAAGTGCAGGACGGGGATGCTAATGTCAGATTTAAACTCTGAGAGCATCCAGGACCAGCCTCCTGCTCAGTGGGGAAAACCCACACAGCATATGTGCTAGTTGTGAATGGAAGCGTGATGCTCCTTGGCCTTGGAAGTAATGCTCAATTACTGCTGTGTATAGTAGCCAGATGCTAAGGATAACAGCACGTGCTCGAGCAGCTTTCTGGAAACCTCACACCTCTGCTCGACAGAACGGTGGAAAACAGTCAAAAAATCGTTTTAGTTACTAAATCAAATATTAAAAACTGACCTCTTCAACAATCCGTTTAGATGCCCCTGCCTTCCTCCCTTCCCCGATGCCTGAATAAACATCCCCGCTTGGCTCTGACCCAACGCACGGAGGTTCATAGTGTTGCTCAAGGACATTTAAACAGGTCACAAGGCTGCTAATGAACACAACCTGTTAACTGACATATTGCCAGTCGCAGGGATCAAACCCGCGACCTTTCACTCACGGGAAGGTCTTTCTAATCACTTGGCCTCCGTCCCTTTCGAAGTCATTTGCCTCCTTTAGGGACAAAGTGTGATTACGCATTCCAAGAAATATTGCTGCGCAGTCACTAAGAGGACAGAAATAATGGAAAATTTGACCATGAGTTATCATAACGCTGCGTTGTGTAACAGTGCGGCGCTTGTACACGAAAGCAAAGAGTTGTTTTTCATCCGCGCTGTGGTCGGCTTTGTGCACCAGTGTGACTGTGGGTGTGACGCAATCTGTCAAATGTGACATGTTTATGAAGAATGCCGCCGCCGCGAAGATACATTTAATATCTTTACGTTTTTATACCAAACAAATGACGGGGAAATAGGATGATTTTTTAACTCTGAAGGGAAGGAGATTGTTTATCAAGTGGTGAGACAAATTTGCCTAACTCAGAGGACTTCTCCGCCATCCGTCTTCAGCAGTCACATTCCTCTCTCGCGCCCTCCTCTCTTCGCCCTACGTCACCCTCCATGTGCCGCCTCTCGTCTCCGCTTCCCCACTTACCCTCTCGACCCCCGTCTTTCCCTCAGCCGTCCTATTACCGTCCTTTGAAACCCATTCCCCAATTCGCCCTCTCACCTTCCCACCTCCCTCCGTTGTCTACCCCCCCCACTCTTCGCTTTCTTATCTTCAACTTTGCCTACACTGGGGAGTTAACCTCGGCTCGCTCCCTCTTTTACCACCTTCATCCATCCCCATCATCCTCACTGTAGCTCCCTGAGTCTCGCTTGCCCTTTCCCCCCCTCCTTTCCCTCCCTGTATGTGCATCATCCTCGCTGCACCTTTCCACTTCATCACTGCCGAGCTTCTTAACCTCCCCCCTATCCGTCTTCCCTCCTCTCTGGCCATCTCTATCATCTTTCTGCACCTTCCTTCCTCTCCCACCTTCCGGCTCGCCCTTGCTGTTTGTGTACTCTATCGCCCTTTCCCTCCCCTTTCTATTTCTATTTGGCGCCCTACCTCGTAAGCGATGGCTATCTATCACAGACAGGGAGAGCCGCTTTACCTTGGTGGCGACGGTGCGTCCGAACAATATGGCGTAGCAGAGGTTGAGGGCGGAGGAGTAGGAGAACACACGCAGCCTGTTCCTGCCGTGCGGCGTCATGCCGAAGGGGCTGTTCCACTCGTACAGGGTGAGGAAGAGCGCCGTGAGATGCAGCGTGACGAAGATGCCCACCCACATGGACCAGTGCAGGGGCCACATGAAGGCCCCGATGGGAGCGGCGGTGTCCCGGCTGCGAACCTGGCAGGTCACAAACAAACAAAGAAAGAAACTTGACACAGCTGATTGCTAATCTGCACATGCATTTGCATTTGGTGTAAACTGTGATTATAATTCTCCCTCCAGTCTGCAGCGTCTTGTTAGCGAACTTCTCTTACGCACTCCTAGGCATAATTAGTTTTTTAAGAAATGCATACATTGTTTTTATTCTGTGCTATTCATCATTTTGTTGGGGCAAGAAATCACTTTTTTTCCCCCCTTTATCGAATGATGGAGTTCTCATTTTCAAATGGATTGTCAGATCATATTATGCATTGCGGTTTGTCAGCCACAGAGGGAGATGTTAACAAATCGTCGAATAGCAACAGCAGCCTGTTTGAGGAACTCGGCTACGACGGCCTCACGAAATGCCTCTCAGACTCATTATACAGTCCTAAACTGCCTCTCATTTTAAACTTTCATAATTACCGTGCCCACTGAAAACTCTACAAACTAATTACGCCTCAATTAATGATCTTCCTGACCCTCACCAGAAGACCCGGGTGACGAGGGCAGAACGAAGCAGCTGCGCGCGATATCAGCAAATCACACTGAAGCAGCGTCAGGGAGGGAGATTGACAAATCAAAGTAACGCTGAAGACTGCAGTGCTGTCACTGAGTCACAGTGCGGGGTATATTTTCAGGACATGCCCCGTGTCTCCTGCAGTCATGAAAATGCAAAGTCGAGAACTCCGACAAACTAATGATGACTTGAAGCGGACCGTACCAGAATGCCCAGGCTGGTGGAGTAGAAGGGCGAGGTGAAATCTATGACTCTGCTCCTGGCAGAGTTGATGGAAAAAGAGGTCACGGCCATGTCAGCGGTTCCACTCAGGAGGTCCCCGACGAGTCCCGTCCAGCGTCCCGTCCCGCTCAAAGCCCCGTACTTCCCGTCTCCAACAATGTAAAGGTCAAAGGTGAAGCCCATGTCTTCGGCCAGCTTCTCCAGCAGGTCGATGCAGTAGCCGTAGCAGCACTTTCTCAGGTCCTCCGGCAGGTCTGAGAGGGGAAGAAGCCATAATAATGATGTGAAATGTATGTAAATTCATATGCGTGCTCGGGAAGTGGAGGGACTGCAGCTGTGGGAATTTGTCCACAACTGACTTTAGATCGTGAAAAATGTTGATGGATCCTCGCAGGACACTTCGGCTTGAACATTTTTAACGACCCTGGCACCCAGACTAGGACTGCATTTATTCTCATTAAATCCTGGCAAAAAAAAAACTTAACAACCCCTGAACTACAAATAAAAAAAAGAGTAAAGCTGGCAAGATGAAGCAGGGATGCCAAATTATCCATTTTACACTTCTTGACATTTTTGATTTTTCTGGCAAACCTTTTTTTTGCAATCTCAGTTAATTGAAATTAGCCAATTGCTCTTGCTTGGCAAAAAGTCTGCACAAGTTCCACCCAAAAACCGACATATTTTGCACCGTATTTAAAGGGGACACAACCTCTTTTTTTTTTCACAAATAACCCTACAGTTCTTTAATCATGAGCCACTAAATCAAAATTTCCTTAATTTCCTTGATTCCTGCACCATCTTGGGATCAAACGCCAACTTCTGTTCGTCTTCTTCCAGTTTCAGTCTGCTGATTCAAATAAAAGAAAGTTAGAATGACTTTTATTTTACTGCTATGCTGCGGACTCTGCGTATAGTTGCCCATTAATCCCCTTAGTCAAAGAAATATAGTACCTGGTACATCTCTGACACAGTATCCTTGTTCTCTTATTGATTTAATGTCTTTCATACTCTTCATTCATAAAACGGAGATGTAGCTGTAGAGCTGAGCCCTTGACATCGTACCTGATGTATTTTTGAACTAGACTGACCAGCTATGATCCCACATTGATTACTCTTCAAAAATCCACTTCAGGTTTGAGGAGGTGCAGCAGAGACGTGGTCAGTCACGTACCACTGAGATCTGAGAAAGCAGATCTAAGTGTTTACACAGGAGAGGCTGGGAGTTTAGGTGAATTAGAAGTCATGGATGTCCTACTGCGGGTTATGTTTTCTGACTGGTGCTACAGGAGTTTTAACGGCACTGAAACACGGGATTCTACGGATAATCGTCAAAACAACACTCACCGTTGCCCTCCCAGTCCGTTGTTGTACTGTTTGGGTTGTGCAGCTGGTTGAAGAGGCCCTGTATGATGTCGGACCTGTTGGTTCTGGGATCCAGACAGAGCTGACCAGCCGGACACAATCCGTCCTCATCCACCTCCCGCGTGAAGACAAACGGGTGCTCCACCAGCGTCACCACCCTGAGGCGGTGTCCCTCAACGGACATCCCGGGCCTCCAGCGACCCCCGGCGCTGCTGTCCCCCTGGCCGTCCCCTCCCCTCACCCCGGCTCCGAGGCCTTGCCCCTGGCTGCTCCCGAGCCCTCCCACCAGTCCCAGGACGCCCCCCTCCAGCTCCAGTCGGCCTCGGGTCCACTGGCCGACAGTAACCCAGGCCGGCTGCCCCAGAGCGCCTCTCTTCAGGCTCCACACGTGGAACAGCTGCGAGGAGAGGACCCGAGAGACGCTGGCGTCCACCTGGATCAGGCCTGTGGCCCCGGTGAAGGAAGTGTTGGAGAGAAACCTCAAGGGAAAGAGAAAAAAAGAGCAGACAATAAGGGAGAGACAACAAATCTGAGAACGGTGCTGCAGCTTAGAAATCTAGGCTGCTATAATAAACACTAAAATAGCCACATGAAAAAAAAGCAGTTAAAAAGTTACAAACGCTGGTGCAATGCATGGGCAGTCTGGTCGGGAGCTTTAGCAAGGCTAGTCTCAAATGGGCAATTGCAACTCCCAGAAAGTCATAATTAAAAGTTAATGCAGTGCAGTGAGGGTCTCCTCCTATCTGGCAGTTCATACAGACAGTCATTGCTATTCGTCTCACTCGCCTGGTGGCCCAGCATTGGTCTTTACGGTGGAATACATTAGGAAGAGCAATCCCCGTTCGCACATAAATCTGCCCTGGCCTCTTGAACCAAGCAAGGATTGTTAGCTCATGTCTTAGCGTTCCATCATGCGGACGTCGTCAGGTGATGTGTCAGCGTGAAGCCATACAAGTACTGTTTGAACATGTCTTGATTAGCGAGGGGGATTGTCGGGAGGTCATTGTAAATCATAGGGGTGGTTGTTTAAATGTTAAAGTATGCAGGGATCACTGCATTCGGTATGGTTGTTGAACCGTGCGGAGACTGTTGATGATGTCTGGGTCAAGGCTGGAAATGGAGAGTTTTTCTTCCCGATAATGGAAAAGGGTGGTTGAGCTGGAGCCCTTTCTCAGAACAAGAAGAAAAAATAAAAAAGCTTCCCCCTCGTGCTCTTTCCTCTGTTCTCTCTTTTTTTCCCTCTTTCTCTCATTTCCAAGTTATATGCATGAACTGATGAGCTTAGATAGCAGCGGCTGCCGGAGAACTTTCCACATTAAATATGGGATACGAGAAGGATAATGAAAAGACTAAATTGATCATGTGGGTCATAAACCTTTCCCTTTAAGCCTGGCCTGAACTAAACCCGTCTGCACTGTGCACAGGATGACACAACAGGTGAATGTACGTCAGGTTTTTATGTGTTGTGCACTTGTGCATCGCTGCCCTATAGCTTCACGCCGTGATTTACTTCCACGCTAGTCGAGAGAAGCTGATTAAAAACGCCTCTGATTTGAAAGGCATTCCCATCGCGGCCCACATTAACTTATGTTTCCTCATCAGCAGCTCCCTCTGTCTCTGTGACCATAAAGCGGAAGTGCTAGCCTTGCCTTGAGCTGAAATCACTCATGGTTAATAGCACGGCTGAATCATCATATCCAACAGACAGCAGATTCATCAACCCACTCCAGACTCATGCGGTAATAGCTACGGCTGGCCACAAAGAGAAATTAAGCGTACAGTGAGCTTCACTTTACATCTCTTATCTAAGCAGAAAAGTGCCAAAGCCTCCTCCCGTCTCATTGTTTGTGACATGTTTGGATCCGTGCCCGAAGATAAGATACGAGTAACGCGGCGATAAGGGGGCGGGGTGGGGGAAAGTGCGGCACACTTTCAAGCGGTGCCACCTTTTAGTTATGGGTCCTGCGGGTTTGTTGTGTTGCATCGGGGGCCGGAGGCTGCACTTAAAGAATGACTGTGGACGTCGAAGCAGGTTGATAAGTCTGCCAGCGGTGTCAGAGAGGGATGGCTTCCTCTCACTAACACCTGGCCCTCGGTTTACACGCTCAGAGTAAATGTCAGCAGAGTGGCCGGTAAATGATGACTCTATAAAAGAGACCCAGGCATGTGTCTTAGTCTCTTATCACTCCATCTCCTTTAGTTTGGGGAGGAAAGTTTACTCCCTCCGTCTTTTTTTTTTCTTTCTTTTCCGTCTGTCTGTCGGGGATGATACGCGGCTTGCTTGTTTCAATGGTTTTAATCTCTTCGGGGGGAGATGGAATCAGCGTGGCAGCTGTGTCGAGTGAGATGGCACTGACTGGCAGATCTCACTCCGATAACAACAAACCCTCTATCTGCTCCCCTCCCTCCTTGTCCCCTTTTCTCCGCCCTCACATCCTTTACCATACAAGGTTTTTCCTTCCTTTTTCCTTTGACTTTATTCCTACTTTTCCTTTAGCTGTTTCCTCCTTCCTCTGGCTTTCATCTATCTGTTTCGTCTTTGACCACCTTCTTCTGGCTCTCTAATGTATTTTTGGGAATAAGCATCCAGGGAGTTTCTGATTCTGGACATTTGGAAGAACAACATCAAAAGTGGGCAGTTGCTCGTATGTTTTTTTTTCTTTACTCCGGTTTCATCCTCATTGCACCACTGCTTTGAATCTGTAACAGTAATATTCTGCTTTCCCCCCCTCCCTCTCCTTCATACCTTCCTTACTTGCTGATATCTCCAGACATCCCCTCTCCCTGCCTGCCTTCCTCGCTCTGTCCCTTGGGCATTGAGCTGTTAATTGCCTTTTCCATGTGGAAGTCTCTCACTTCCTTCAGCTTTGTTAGAGCTCTCCAGAGCAATGGCGTGTCTGGCTGTTGCAGGGGAGGGATAAGAATCGGGGAGTACACTGGAGAGCGAGGAGTCGAACAGCAAAAGGTTTGAATGGTGCGATAGAACGACCCCTTTTTATCGGTCTCTCGCAGGCCACGAACAAAGGTCACTGACACCGTATTGGGGAGACTCTATTATAAGTCGTCTGTTCTGATAGTCTAGACTATGTCCTAATTGGACTTCCACAGAAAGACGGACTTTCTCTCGTGTCTTTATGAAGTTTAAAAACCTTACTTCGTTTGGTGTTAAAAGTACGACATTTGAGTCTACGGCCATGTAAAGCTCTGCTTAGACTCAGCGGCACTTTCCTAAAATGAGCATTCTGATATGCTCACAATAATAACGTTAACATAATGTTAATTTAGTAGGTATAATATTCATCAATCTTAGTTTAGCACTAAGCCCTAGAAACTCATCTCTATGTATCAAAGTTACATATTTAGTTTTTATCCAGGAAAATAATCCCTTTACGCCTTAAAATGGCTTCGATGTAACTTTGCATCTCCATTAAGAAAATGCATCTAAGCACACCAGCTCACCGACGGCTCAGCTCAAACGCTGCAAAGATACTCTGCACCAGTGGTCCCCAACCACCGGGTCATGGACCAGTACCAGGCCGTGGGTCGTTTGGTACTGGGCCGCACAGAAAGACTGACAACGTTGTGTTGGTTTATTTTAATATCGGGGGACTCTGCGGTTGTTTTATTTTGAAAAATGACTAATTATTCTTCACGTCACTTCCGCCTGTGCTTGTTCACCACATTTGACTCTGTCGGTTTTCATGTTCGGCCGTTAAACGGACCAGTCAATCTAACCGCGGATAAAATGAACTAAAAAAACAAACTTGGCAGGGGGGCTTCTTTGAAAAGAGACTCGATGCTGAGACAGAAGAAAAAGTAAATACATCGTTAGCAATAAAAAGTAATTTTATTCGTTTATGACATTTTTTCATTCTCATAGTTTAATCATAGCTGGACTTGCTTGAGTTTCTTTTCAATTTTCAATTCAGTTCAATTCAATTTTATTTGTATAGCGCATATTTACAACAACAGTCATCTCATAGCGCTTAACAAAGGCAGAGACAGAAACACCCAACAATCCAAAACATCTGGATTCCCTATAAGCTTCAGCAGTTCTTGAGGATGTTTCATCTCTCATCCAAGAGGTCTCATCAGTTCTGACTGGATAAGAGGTGAAGAAGAAACTCAAACAAGTCCAGTTGCTACGATTAAACTATGAGAATAACCATGACCTGGATGACTGAGAATCTTCACAGACATGACACTTTTTTGGGAGTAAAAACGATTATTATTTGTTATGTGCGTGAAAACCGGTCCGTAGAAAATTGTCTAGCTTGTCCGTGGTGCAAAAAAGGTTGGGGATCTCTGCTCTACGCTACACAATGGCAAGTTGTAGCTGCATTTGAGTTGGAAGCTGATTCTGAAGAGACAGAATGATTCAGATTTCTTAGGTTTGTTACGCATAAAACCCCAGAAATCTGAATCCATGTGTTTGAGACTGGCATTCATACAATGCAGCTTCAGTGTGGAAATGCTCAGCCATGGTGTTAACTACGCATTTTGCTCATGACATATCTTCCCGCATATTAAAAAAAAAACACCATATGGATATGTTAACAAGCCTCCCAAACTTGATTTTCACCAGAGGGGGTCTTTAAGATTCACTAATTATCCCTAGAACACAGTGCAATTGAGGGTTATTAATTTGCAGATCGTAAACCCGAGTACAACAGCGAGTTTAATAAATTACGTTTCTGACCTGATGATGGCACCAGATTGAATTTTAATGGATCACCAAAGATGTTCCTTCAGAGGAAATAGAACATTTCATGGCAGTAGGTGTCAACATCATTCGCTACAGGAGAAGCGAACCGATTACCTCTGGGAACCATGAACGTCTGTGCAAAAGTTTAAATCCATCAAAATAATTCAGTGTTAAACAAAGCGTTGGACAGACTGACAGACAGACTTTGCATGTTTAAAAAATAGCAAGTTATTCACGCTAATCCCAATAAAGTTGTTTTTTTTAACTGGAACACAATGAATGTCCTACAACGTCGCTTTGTAACACGCCTCTCACTCCGCTTGTTTCAGCCTCTGGCCCGCCGTGCCCAATGGTTCTGGCATCCCAGCGCTCAACTAAAACTGCAGAGGAAAAAGAGAGAGCACAGCAAGAATCCAGCTTGTGATTATGTGGGTGTTGTTGATGATCACTCTCAGCTGGCAGGCACCGTGTGTGCTCAATATTTGCTGTGGGCCCATCTCCGACTGCAAATCCTTCTCTCACCAGTACCACATGACCACCCAAGTTGGCTGCACGCTGTTTTATCCATTGTGCAATTTGAGGAATATCCATGTCAACTGGCAGAGCAAAAATATTTAAGTGAGTTTATAGCACGGGGCTCCAGTGAATCACGCAGCATCAGCCACACATGGCTTAAGAGGGTTTCTAAAGTATGTGAGTGTGACGGGTATTTTCCTGTGTCCAAACCTGAGGATTAACATTTTTTTTTTCTGATTTAAGTGAAAACATTTAAGGTTTAATATGCACTTCGTTATGTTTTTTTTTTCCTTCCCCCAGCGCATGTGTATTTATTATCTCAGCCTACACCTTGACAGTCTCGTAAAAGCTGTCAGAGGCCTTTAAAAAAAATTTAAAATAAAAAAAAAACGCCGCAGGGATTGAAGCGGTGGCACCGGCAAAGAGAAACACACAAAACCCTGTAGTGTCAGTCTGCGAATCTGTATGCCATAAAGACCTCTTCCCCCACCTCCGGTATGACAGTGCTATTCAGAAGTTGCCACCCCCACGGTGCAGAGGACAGACAAGGGCAGCAACCGGAGCGTACAGTACCACAAGTGGAGCCAGCAGCTCCTCGCGAAAAATGCCAAAGTGTCACTCAGCAAGCTAACGAGCTTACAGACATTTAGTGGCGTGACCAGAGGAATTTCATTGCAGTTTGTCAGCGTCTTCCATACATCATTTGATTTAAATGTCCCAGAATTTTAGGTGCTCGGGTGTCATTTTAAAAAAAAAAGAGACACTTAAGTTGGACTAGTGGCTGCAGGGGGTTTTAAAAAAGTATTTAAGGCCAAGTCCAGACCTGACATGAACCGCCGCGAGTTCTTCATCACCTGAAGCAATGTATTTAATTTTTTGGAGGAACTTTCCGCCTTATCCGCACTGCTTAAGTTTTCTTGGACAAATTTCTATCAACTGCAGGGTACTGGAACTGACCCCGTCCCCAGTGCATGGAAAGTGACAGACGAAAACATGTTTAAAAGCTACTTTCTACGAATAAATAGCTCATATGTAAATGTTGACTCTGAGGTCTGGGGATTATCCAGCAGCAGGATTCTAGAAAAAAAGAAAAAAAATGGTATTAAATGTTTTAAAGAACCCTTTGGGTGAAAATCAAGTTTTTTTTATAAACCTTGTTAACATGCCCATATGGTGTCTTTTATATGCTGGAGGACACATCAGGAGCTAAATAAGAACCCAATGCCACGGCTGAGCGTTTCCACTTTGGAACTGCAGCGTACTGATGACAGTCTGAAAAACACAGATTCAGCCTCCAAGCGTTTCATGCAGCTCCA
>NW_007579650.1:79566-86925 GCF_000690725.1 Stegastes partitus | reverse complement strand
ACCATTAGTAAAGCAGTAGTTACATTATCACCACAAATAGAGAGAGCTTTCAGTGTTCAGGAAATCGTAAATAAATGAGGCTAATAGTTAGATAAGCTTGCTATTGCTTTAGTTAGTCATTTTGTTTATTGCAGATTTTCCAGTTTCACACTCTCACAGCAGGATATCTGCAGCGGTGGCATTATTGAGCACACAAATGCTTCCCGTACCTATATATAGAATGGGGCCTTCTTTAATCTTTAAAGCAACTACTAAAACATAGCAACAAGTAGCCTAGTTACAGAGAAAACACATTTTAAGGCACAATAAGTTGCTGCATATTGATGACTGGTCATTACATGCGAACCTTCAAAGTTTAGAAAATGATTAAATAAACCAATAACAAGATATTGTCAACTGTTAGGAGACTATTAATTATGTATGCAGGTGTTATTGCATTACAGGACTTTTTAGGTGAACGTTTTATCCTCAAATGCACCGCAGCATCTTATCTCCTGATCTAAAGAGTCAGTTCATTCAAATTACTATTAGAAATGATTTCAAATATGTATTATAATATAGCCTCTTATCTCTCCATCCACATAATTAGCCCCCCGTCACCTTCTCAGAATGTCACCCCGCTGTACACATGTGCACATTACAGAGCACACTGAAGTAATAGACACCTTATTTTTATATATTTTATTATGTTTGAATATGCATATTGGAGGTAATCCAGATTTAATGGCAAGCAACCACATTATGTTACTTTAACACTGTGATACTTGGGCTACTGACTACATTTTTTAACAGGTGAGTGCATTAAAAGTAACCCTCCCAACGCTGTGTGCAGTATGGAAACACGAAACAGCACCAAAAAAGAAAGATCACCAACAAAAAAGGTCAGCTCTGTATGTTGGAAACACTCAACCACGGGTGTTACTTTAATAACCAGACCAACTGTCTGTGCTTTAATATTAGGATTGGGTCATGTTTTATCCTAATTATTACATAAAACATGGTGTTTAAATGTGTTGTTAAAGGTGGAGTGAAAAAGCTGGCCATAATGTGCACGTTTTCAGGCATTTCTTGTGTTGCACTCGACTACTCGTGTGAAATGTGACAGAAACAGTGCGTCTAAAGCTCCTTTCAGACCTGCACTCCTTCCTGCTAATCTGACAGCATCTGAACACGCTGGCTTCATTTCTCAATGAGCNTGCAGCAAGTGTTGGATGGGTGGGTGGAGAGAGAGGCAGGGACTTTATAGATATGAAGAGTTCATTTTCAAAAACAGATAAACTCCATTTTTGTAGATTTACAGAAAACGCATTTTTTTTGTTGTTTGCTTGTGATAATACCAAACTGAAGTTGACTCAGTAGAAATGACAAAAATAGAGATAACTTAGTTTGATTGATGTTGTCTCAGGTAGATGATGGAAAAGGGGGTTTTCTGAAGGTTTGTGAAGCTGGAGCTATCTGTTTTTGCAAATGAACTCTTCATATAGGGCTGCAGTGTGGCGCAGTTAGTAGCACTGTTGTCTCGCAGCAAGAAGGTCGCCGGTTTGCGTCCCGGTGGGGGCACCGGAATCTTTCTGCGTGGAGTTTGCATGTTCTCCCCGTGCAGCGTGGGTTCTCTCCAGGTTCTCTTGGCTTCCTCCCACACAGTCCAAAAACATGTTGAGGTTAATTGGTGATTCTAAATTGTCCGTAGGTGTGAATGTGAGTGTGCTTGGTTTTCTGTCTCTAAGTGTAGCCCTGTGATAGACTGGTGACCTGTCCAGGTGAACCTGCCTTCACCCTAAGTCGGCTGGGATAGACTCCAGCCCCCCTAGTGAGGATTAAGCGGAGTATAGATAATGGATGGATGGATGGAACTCTTCATATTTGAGAGGCAGCAACAATGCAAAGCTACACCTGAGCCATTTTAAATCAAGACGATCTTACTTTGTGTTAAAAACACATCTAAATATGCAACTTTGACACACAGAGATGCATTTTTAAAGGTTTAATCAATGACCAGAAAATGTCTTCAACACCATTTGGAAGCTGAAAACAGATTTCTTAACGCTTGCTTCCACTTTTTGAGTGCAATCATAGCCACCATCTGCATCATCATCACATCAGCCTGTGTGGCTGTTTGAATCAAATAGTATGACATCTATTCTTTTATGCTACCAAAGACAACAATCACAGTTACCAGTACAAATACTGTCAGTCTGTGCCTAAAAGTTAAACTCTGATGTAGGAGGTATTGACACAAAAGAAAAATTATGTCATTTAAGCTTTTTGAAGTACTCCAATCACAACAAACACCACGTACACCAATTTCTTTAAAACTATCTACGCAGCAGAGACAATTCAGGCCACATCTTTTAGTATTAAATCTATCTCACTATCGAGACGAAGCACTACTGTAGAGTTACATCTAAACCATTTTCAGGCAAAATGGTTTTATTTTCATTAAAAAAAACAACAACAAACCCTTCAAAATATGCAACTTTCACACACATTGCACAAAGCATTTTTAGGGGTTTAATGAACGACCAGAGAGGGACTTTAACCAAATTATGTTTAACTACACCCCATTAGGGTGGAGGCAGAAATTAGATTGCTGAAACTGGCTTCCTCTGTCTGAGTGCAGGTCCATAGCCGCCGTCTGCATCATCACAACAATCACAATTACCAGAACCAGCGTTGTCAGTGTGTACCCAAAAATTATGCTCACTGCAGAAAAAATCTGATGGAGGGGGGCTTTGTCACGAAAAGAAAGAAATGTAAGCTTTTTGCAAGAACTCAAATCAAAACAAACACCAATTATACCAATTTCATGAAAGCGCTGTAGAGTTACATCTAAACGATTCAAAGGCAAGGTGGTTTCATCTTCATGGGGGAAAAAAACTTCTAAATAAGCAACTTTGATACAGAGAGGTGTGTTTTTTAGTGGTTAAATCAACGATCGGAGAGAGATTTTAACCAAGTTCTGGAGAATGTAGATCCAGGGCTTGTTCACGCCATGTCTTTTGGTGCTTTGAAGTGAACTGACCCTTTAATTAGGAGGTGTACGTGTGAATGTGTGCATACCTGGCAATGTATTGTCCTGAAGACGGCAGCTCATGTCGGTTGGGCTTGTCATAACAATTCACCATGTTCTGAATCAGCGCCAGGTCCGGCCTCACCATGGTCGCCGCAGACACCGCTCGGCCAATCAGCTGCAAAGCATCCCGTATGTAGAAGCTGATTGGCTTGCGGCCGACCTCCCCGTAGGCCAGCAGCCCGAGGGGGCCTCCGAGAGTGTGCAGCGAATCTGGAGACAAGGGGTATCCCATGATCCACTGCAGCGCCGGCAGCGACGGGGCGAGGCGCTGAGCAGCCCGCAGGACGGAGGAGAGACACTCGGGGTCGGATCCCAGGAGGAGGACGGAGGAGATAGGAGAGGGGGAGCGCAGGAAACGAGTGGAGATGACCTTCAAAGCCTCCTCCTCCATCTGATCCTCCCTTCTCTCCTCGCTGGCCTCCCCTCTCCTATCTCTGCCCCCCGTTATGCGAGTCAGGTTGATGATGTCCCACAAATGCCAGGTAGAACCGCTGTGCCTCTGCAGGTGAGCCAGCAACCCGTCGCCGCCTTCGTCCCAACCGGGGCAGACCACAGCGGCTCCTCCCCAGCTGCCTTCACCCCGGCTCCCCCGGTCCCTGTCCCCCTCTCCCCCCTGCAGGACTGCCAGCAGCAAGCTGCCCAGGGTCGACGGAGGCACACGGGCCGACATCTGCAGGTGGAACTGGTTCTGTGAGAGAGGGCGAGAGGGGGGAAAGACGGAAGATAGATCAAAGAAAAAGGAAGAAAATTGGAGAAGACAAAAATAAATGACAGAGAAGAGAAGAAAGGGAGGAGAGAAAAGAAAATAAAAAAAACAAGATCAAAACAAAGATTAATAGATATAACCAAACCGAAACACCTCAGGGCTGAATGACGTAAAATCACATTAAACGCAGCTTTTTATGAGCACCAAAACAATTCCTGTCGCTGTAGTAATTTGCCACAACACAGATCAGAAACAATCAGTCACATTTGTTCATTATCTCTCACTCTGAATGAGAAGAGCCGCGCTGATACAAACAAGGAGTCAATGATTCGCATCTAATCTGCAACATCACAGTTGGCTTGGCAAGACAACAGTAGCATCCACAGTTCATCCAGAAGCCCACATTTCCAAACCCCACTGAAAACACTGGCTTGTTTCATACTGTTCCAAAATGGATAACACTGTTGTCCTTGAATGCAGCTCACAGATGGACCTTCCCCCTCCTTCCTTTGGGGTTTCTATCCATTTTTCATCCTATCAGCGCTGCAGGCAAGGTTGAGGGGGGAGACTGCTTTCATATAGAGAGCCCAAAGTTTAGCCCAACACCACTTAAGATTGGCTTTGAATGGCCCCCACCTCATTGGAAAGCAAAGATAGGCGTGCATTACAAATTACGCTCACAAATACCCTCTGGCACCAAGTGTATTTTCAGGATCTTTAAAACATATGCAGAACATGTGCACGCATACAGACCGAAAACAAGCACATATGGCAATAAATCACATCTGCACATGGAGGTGGACCATTAATCCATGCAGGTACATGCTGAACGCCCAGATATGCTCGTGGAAAACATCCTCACACACATACCTGAGTGTGCGGAGATGAGAAATCTAAACCAGACTGCAACCCACACTCACACAGACACATTCATTCAAGTGGAAATATCCCACCCGGGAGTACAAAGTAAACAGAGCGACCCTCTGCTGAAAGTCCTTGAGTCCCTTAAGAGAAAAAAAAAATCTCAAGTCTGGAGAGACATGGATGAATTAATGCAGCGTATGTATTTATCCTGCTGGAAGGGGCCAGGTGCGGAGCGAGGGGACGAGTGAAGATAGGTCTCTTCGTTTGAACTCAGTGGGAAGCCAGGAAGTTGGGGGAAGGGGAGGGCGGAGTGATGGCGGCGGGGTTTGCACAGAGGAATAAAGATAGGAAAGGTGGCGCCTATTACAGGTGCGGGCATTATTCGGCTTATTACTGTCGGAAATGAAACTTAGAGCGTGCGTATTTCCTCAAAGGGTTTGGAAATCAGAAAACGTGAGGATGGAAGATCAACACGGAGCCTCAAGGCAGCTGGAGGAACAAGTGCGTGAATCTATATCTGCTCTGATTCCTGTGATCCATCTAAGCCGCCTTTTCTCTTAAATATTAATGTACGACTAAATATATGACCATGTTTTGAATAAAAGTAAGTAATGGCCAAAGCTACCAAAACGGAGATTCTGCGACAGCCACAAACAAAAGATTAAGCGTGCGTCGTGCAGACAAAAAAGCTGTAAATTACGCTCTCAGTCAATACAGCTTGTTAGCAAACCGGAGAACGACTCTCGCTGAATATATCATTGTCAATTTAATTGTAATAATCTTCATCTACGGGACATCCCACAGCTGCGTCGGCTGTTTTCCACCGACATTTTGTTTATTTATTATTTCCCTTCCGCTCTCGTGGTTAGCTTTGCTTGACTTTTAGAGACATTCGTTTTACAATTTCAATTACATTTGAGGCATTTAGCCGGCGCCCTTATCCAGATCGACTCGCGGCGAGCACAACAGTAGAATTACCACAAGAGTGAGAACGTGAGAGCAATAACAAAGCGCGAAACCAGAGCATTATGGAAGTTGTCGTTGCTGCTACTGGGAGAGAAAACAAATTAGAGTAAATGGAGGAGGCAGATGCCGGAGCCGTGATGTGATTGTGTGGAGATAACAGGGATATGAGCCTTTGTTTTTTTGTTTTTTTTGGGGACTTCCAGCCCATAAGATGAAGAAGCACAATGCTGTTTGGACGGGAGGAGGAGGAAAGACTTGTTGAAAAATTCTGTGAGCAATCAAACGTGACAAACACCCAAAGTGGACTCAGTGAAAGTTTATCTAAAAAAAAAAAAAAAGTCCACTATTGGAGTTATTGCCTATTAGAACTGCAGTCACTTCTTGCCTGTATTTGAATGTTTCAGCACGATTAATTCCAGGCAGATATTAAAGCGGTAAAACACTGAGGAACATTTTCTGCTGTGCTTAGAGGCACAAATGTGAGGTTTGGGGAAATACATGGGATCTTTTTTTTTGTATCCCGCTAAAGTTACTGAAAATATGTGGATCACAGGATTACAATTTTAGAACACAATTGCCAAACTAACTTGCTTTGACATCCTTTTGGCACGAGCCACCTCGTCTCAGGCTTTGTGTAACACCCTCATGTTGCCCACACAAATCTCATGCCAAATAAGAGAACACCTCAAAGCTCTTATGTTAAAAAAAAAACTAGATTACACAGGCTTTCTTTGCACAAAACACAAAGTCTGAACAACAGGCCTTTTTTTTCTCCATATTTCAGTAATGGTCCATAAACATCACAGAGTGTCCAAAAAGACACATGCCTTCTAGTTGATGGATTTGCACGCACAAAACTCCTTTCATTGTGCGTTTTGCTTCATTTACTCTGCTGTACAGTCTCACACCATAGATTGAAAAGTCTGCAGAAATGCAACTTTACTGCGATAAAGGCAGAATCGGTAAAAGGACGGATTAAAGAGACTCCCCGCAATCATGCATTACTACTTCTGTTGACAAATCCTTACCAGGATGTGGTTGGTTTGTTGCTTACAGCTGTTTGCAGGCCTTTTTCCTCTGAGTTCATTCCATCCCTGCAGCATCTAAACAGTGCGAGCGTGGAGCTGCACGTATTTACACATGTGGCACAATGCCTCATTAATTACTCGCAAATTAGCCGTGACATGGAGACGGGACCGATCAAGATCTAACAGTAAATGACACGGTGTACTTTCCTTCATTTCAGACGTGTGAGCTGTCACAGTTTATGAGCCTCAGTCTAATCATCTGTAACGCGCCGACCGTCGTCAGGTTGAATCCTGAGCCCCGCCGCGGCTGAGGGGATATTTTTATTTCACTGTTAAAAAGTCTGTTTACTTAAGTCAAAAATATTTTCTGTCAAGTTTTTTTTTTTCAATTTTTCCTATTATGGAGATTTTTTTCAGTTTCACACTCTCACAGCAGGATGTCTGCAGCGGTGGCATTACTGTGCATACAAATGCTTCCGGTAACTATATATAGAATTGTGCTGCTTTAATCATTAACTACCAAAAACACAGCAACAAGTAGCCTAGTTACAGTAAAAACAAGTTTTAAGGTACAATAAGTTGCTGTGCTTTGATTGCTTGTTATTACTTGTGAATTTCTAAAGTTTAGAGACTATTAAATAAACCAATAATAAGATATTGTCAGCGACAGGAGATTATTAATTATGTATGTAGGGGATATTGCATTATTGGATTTTTTTTTT
>NW_007579650.1:0-75889 GCF_000690725.1 Stegastes partitus | reverse complement strand
CTTGATGAAAGATGAATGAGGACACAGCAGGTGAGGTTAATGAGACTGACCAATAATGAAGGCCATCCAGGTTTTCACAGAATGTTAACAGGGCCTGAGGTTTAGTTGGTTGCTTGTTGTTGTTCATAGGAGTCTCTCTGCTGACTTTAATGAATACCTGCATCATTAAACAACAACATATGAGCAGCTCCAAACCAAGGAAGTTACAACAGCAGTAACTTCATTAATTGCTTAACATTAAAAAATTACCCCCGATATGGGGACAGGATCAGTCAGGACCTCACAGCAACTCACATTCTGTACTTCACTTTATACATGTGAGCTCTCACATAATGAAATGAAATGAAATGAAATAAAATGAAATAAAATGAAATGAAAAATACTTTATTTATCCCAGAAGGAAAATTCAATCTTGTAAAAGCTCACTTTCTCTTTTCTTTTTCTTTTTTTTTTTCAATATAATATAACATATATTCCACACAACAACAACAATAATCATTCAGTCAGTCAGTCTTATAATAGAGTCATAATTTACAAGCTACAGTTAAATAGTGTTTTACAGAGTGGCGGTCCTCAAGGTAATGGTAGTAGTTCCATAATTATCAGACATGGGCAGAACTTTCAGAGTTAGAGAAATCAGGCTAATAGCGATTTGGACAGATTAATAAGCTTGAATATTCAAAGATAGTCTTTTGTTTCTTAGTGCATTAGAAATCATTTTACTGTTGAAGATATATTTCAAACCCAAACTATGAGTTTTCACCTTCAGATGATCAGCCAGCACGTCTACAAAGAGATCCTGCAGCTTCGTTCAGAGAAGAGGTGAGAGTTGTGGCAGGACAAGTCGTGGCTGCTTCACCATGACAATGCGTCTGCTCACATGGTCCTGAGCATCCAACAGTTCGTGAACATTGTCGTGCTGGAGGACCCTGGAGGTCATCAAGGGGACCCGTTTTGAAGACGTGGACGACATCAACATGGCTGTGACGACGGAGATGCAGAGGATCCCGGAAGAATCCTTCCAGGAGTGCATGGCAGCGTGAAGGCAGAGAAAGCTGGGAATGTGTGTTAGACTCCAGGGGGAATACTTCGAAGAGGAAAACTTTGTAGTTTGTATTTTGTTTGGATTTGAAATATATCTTTTGTGGCACCAGCCCTGAAACGTTTCTGACACACCTCGTATATGACATGTGTACCACAGCTGTCTCCATTACTGTGCTGGGTGTGTCCGAATGAAACCATGAGGAGCTTTAACATAAAAAGAAATCTATGCCTGCATTACGTCATCTTTGCAGCCTGACGAAGCCAGCGCTGTTACATCTGTCTGAAGATTTTTCAAAAAAAGAGAGCTTGACAGAGAAGTTCAAACCTTCAAATTCCTTTCTCACCTCTTGCCCGGCTCGACAGTCGAGGTGTGAAGTGGTTGAGAATGTTGTCCGTTTCGGAATATTACTGAAATGATAGGTCAGAGTCCGTCACACCGGCGCTGAACAAGTACATCTGAGGAAGCATGCGGTTTGCTTCAGCCTCCTATGAAGAGTTCACACATAGAATGGAGGAGACCTGCTGAGACGGAGCCTGCACCTGTTTGTCTGCCTTTTTTTTGGACTGACAGACAACAGAGAAACTGAAATAAAAAAAAACTGCTGCCTCCTCATTTGTTTGAAGACGCTCTGCTGATGCGACTGGGGTGCTGATGCCGAGGGCTGTTGCGCAAAAATAGAGTTTATCAAAAAAGGTGAACTGGGTTTAACCTTGACTGCAACGCAACACTTTGTAATCCTCGAAGGCGCCATGTTGGTCAATCAAATACACGACGGCGAGGCTCTCTGCTACTCTAACTATGGTTCCAACTAGCAAATTCAAACGTTTACTCCACAATGTCACGGAATGACTCAGTGAGGTGGCTGCTGTTGCCAATTCATGGTAAGCCCCTAATAGGCAGTCATATTGCCAGTCAGGTTTAATTAGTCATTACTCTTTTCATTTAAATGCACATGCACACTCGTTCTGGATTCTGAAAAGGAGCTGTTTGCTTCTAATTCTACAAAACAGACTGAAAAGATCTTCAATCAAACACTGACAAAACCCTATACATATAGCATCTTCAAGTATTCAGTGTATCGAGAACAGTACAAACCCTTCCAAGTCACTCCAGCTTAATCCAGCATACTAACAAGCTGGCACCATCGGTGTTTATCCCTGCGACACGTAAGATTTAACGTATATTTGTTCATGTCTGCATACCGGTGTGTGTGGATGCTCACAGTGCCATCCTCGGCTCCACCGGGGTTGCTTCTGTGAGTTTGTTTTTGTTTTTGACATCCTGTGCTTTCTGCCTTGGGTCGGGGCCAACTCTGTTGCTGCCTTTATCATACATTTGAATTTAAAATGTCATTTTTTAGCGAACCTGAGGGAACCTGAGTTGAGTTTTGATCTCCAGAGGAATGCAGGCAGTCTATCTGTTATGATGTCACCGTCTAGACAAGATAAAAGCTGGCCGTACTGTCTGGAACTGGAAAGTTTGCAGACGATTGGCAGGTTTTTTTGTTTTTTTTTTCTATGAAACACAAAAGCATGTCTATGTTGTTTTTTGGGGATTTTTTTTTTTTTTTGCTTTTTTGTACAGGGACCAGCTACACAGACAAGATAAAAGCTGGCCGTACTGTCTGGAACTGGAAAGTTTGCAGACGATTGGCAGGTTTTTTTGTTTTTTTTTTTTCTGAAACACAAAAGCATGTCTATGTTGTTTTTTGGTGATTTTTTTTTCTTTTGCTTTTTTGTACAGGGACCAGCTACACACACAAAAAAAAGGCCTGAGCATGCCAGCCACGGTGCTCGGCACATCTCTAGTACTCGGGTCATTCCAGAGCCAGGTTGATCTTTTTGTAAAGTACACAGGTCTTTTTCAGGCTTGGCTTGAAACGTAATGGATTCGCTAAGCAGCCACACATTTTCAACCTGTGAGGACCTCCAGTGTGCGTATGTGTGTGTGTATTTTTGCGTGCATGCTCTTATCTTTTTTCTTTTCTCAGGTAAAAGCTCCAAGAAAGACTCAGAACTAAGGATGCAAGATAAGCACAGCTAAAAGGAGCGTCAGCATTATTCCTGTATAAAATATAAAATCCATAGCTCTTTTCACACATCTGCAAATAAGGCGCCTTGAACCGAACCTTTGCCTCTTACAAAACAAATCCAGAGCGCCGTGTGATGCGCTGGCCCCGATGACTTTCGGGTTTTCAAACAAGCCGCATGTGCGCGAACACATGCCGCTGAAAATTCACATGCTCGCGGTGGACACGGCACGCATGCAGCAGGCACAAACAAACAAGCGCACACACAGGCGCCGGTTCAAGAACACACAGATTCAGTACAAACACACTGAGGTGTGAATACTTGAGCATAAACCCAGAGGGATCTTTGGGCAATGTGGAGTAAGCAAACCGACAGGAGTGCGTTGAATCAGAACAGGAGGGGAGCAGCTCCCAGTTACTAAGCTCATTCCTTATTTAGGCCTCCATAAGAACAGCATCAACACTTGGAAGAGGTGCATTCGGTTGCTCCTTCCAGTGCCAAGTAGGAAAAAAAGATTTCCCTGAACAAAAAAAAAAAGGGGGCACACAAGAAACAGCAGCACCTGCAGTTTCAAAGCTTATTAAAAGCAACTTGGAGGGGGAAAAGCAAGGAGGCGGGACATGGGCGTGTGTGTGTCTGTGTGTTTGGGTGGCCGATGGAGGTAAAGGAGGCCTAAAACACGAGCTGCAGCTCTGAAAGAACAGGTGTCTGGTCTTGTCCCTCCTCCACAGCTTGAGGCGAGAGATCTCTGCAGCTTTAACACGCTGCAGCTTGACTTATTGCGAAGGCTGTAGCCCCAGTTGGGCTTAACGTTGCAGTCATGAATCATTTGCATCGAACAAAGCACTAGGGGATAGACCGAGGGCTTGCTTGGAGATGTCCTCGCTGTCACATCCAGCTGCATGGACCTTTGCCTGAGCCTCTGAATGGCTGCTTAGCTTTCTATTTTTTTTTTCCCCCCTCTCCATCCAGATACAAAGCTCATGGTCAGGGCAGCACTCCAAACAACAACACTTCGCTGAACACATTAATATTTCACCAGCACTGTCACCAGGTGAGTTGGCCGTATGTGGGGAGGATGGAGGGGGAGATAGGAGGCGAGACAGAGGGAGAGAAAAACAGAGAGCGAAACTGGGCCGAAGATGTGAATATATGCTTGAGATGAAAGATGGGGGAAGAGAGAAATTGATATGTGGTTTAATATCCGTATTTGTGAAAGGAGGTAAAAGGTGATGGTTTGCATCTGAATGCGTGTGCAACGGGAAGGAACAAGCGAGACAGTGACGGCGGTGTGCCTGGGTCTTGAGGAAGACAGAGAAAGATTTTCTCAGCAGGGTGCGAGCCTTACATTTCAAACACCTGAGATGAAAACTGAGAATATCATAACCTGAATGTCAGACTAAAATGTCAGCAGATGCGGGCTTACATGCAAGCATAAAATAATCTAAATCCAACCTAAGCAAATTCGTTTTAACCTGCAGTGCAGAATTGGTGAGCAAAACTGAACATCATACACTGGCTCATACATAATGAATACAGAAACTGTTGAATGTGTCTATTTTCTTTGGATTTTTTTCTCACTTTCCAAATAGCATCCATGATTGAATAAGGCCAGTCAGACTTGTTTGCATAGTTAATGAAGCAACGCTGAGCAGCGCTCTTTAGTTGACCAGACGGCGGCTAACTGGGCTGTTTTGCTGTGCTGTTGTGTAATTGTATGCAAATAGCATTGTTTAATTTTCTCCTAATTTCCTTACGTCTCCTGGTGCTAAGTGTAATATGGGTGACTTTAATCTTACTCAGCCATGCTGCCGGGGACTGGAGCTAAGCTTGGTGGGGTGAAAGAAGAAGCTGGCGCTGTTGCACACAAGTGAAAATGCACACACACACACACATGCACGCACACACACACAGGCTGCAAATTACATTTATGTGCCTACACATGCATGAAAGTATGCCACACACTCACACATCCAAGCAAAGCACAACTGTGAAGCAATCAGCCACTTAACACAGCAAATGACTATGGTTATCTAAGCATAACAGCCTGTTGGCTCAGAAACAGAGTGATAAGCAGTAAGATACACACTATTAGGCTCCACCACAGGACTGGCCACAGACTGAAAGAGGGGCTAAATCTTGTTTCACAGCTAACAGTCGATGGAGACGGTGCCATTCCTTTCTGATTGTCACCGCCGAATTACATATGCAAATACCTCCACTCGATCCAATTCCCACCTACCATCTCCAATACGGCGATCGAGCGGAAAAGCGCGCGCGAGACCGCGGCCCCTTGGGGGAGCACGATGAAACAGCGGGCGCAAAGTGTAAAGCACACTTTGAATTAGGTTTGATTAGAGGGAAATGGTTGCTCGCTGCATAGGCTGCTCATAGCTGTGACAATTTGGGGGCTGCCGGAGTTATGAGTGTGTCGAGTCCATTAAACATAAGAACCTTGTTAGCTCCCTCTGTGGTATGGCAGTTTGGGGGGGAAAGGGGGGTTATACAGTAACATCATAAAAACACCATTGTAGTCCTGAGCGATTGTGGGAAAAGCCATAAAAGTCTTGACAGGCCATGTCTTCTCTTTTCCTCCAGGCTCCGAGTTTATGGGAATCATTCGAAATGAGAGAAAAGGCTGAGAAGAAAATGGGATTCGCCCATTTTGTACATCGGTGTCAAACCGACCGTAGCTGGGTGGATGTGTTTGTAAATGTGCAAAAAAAAAAAACAACCCAAAAACCTGAATACATGTGTACAAAGTGCTGAATGAATGTAAGAGTGTGTGTGTGTGTGTTAGTGTGTGAGAAAATGGGAATGCCTGTGATTTACAAGCCATTTGATGGAATATTGTTCTCAGCATGGCGGCAAATTAATTTGAACGATCAAGACGCAGAGCACATCAGCGTTTTTCCCCCCTTAAGCACTGCAAGCTACTGTAGAACTGAGCACCAGAAGAACACCGCTCCTGCACACACACACATCGTACAACCCAGACAGACAGATCACATCCTCAAACCAGCAGAGAGCTTTGGGCCTTTGTACATTACCCATGAAGAAGTTTTTGCTGCATGATTCTACAGTTTGATCAAATGGCAATCCTGAGGGAATAACTAAAATGCAAGTGCATATCAAAGTATGCAAATACTTCCCCCCCCCCTCCTTTGCTCGTCTGTGGCGTCGCGCAAATGAAGTGATCCAGTGCAGAATGTTCACTTTCATTATCAGTTGACTTCTGATTTAATGAGCCTCCACGGGCCCCGCGAATGTCCTGATGTCATCAATAATAATCAGATAGAGGAAACAGCGGGGGGACTGAATCTGCTGTTCTGGACTGGTTAGTCAGGTCTCTAGTCAGCCAATGTTAGTGCTGAGTGCACTGCTAGCATTGGTGAAGCTGTCATCTCAGCACGCTGCATCTGCGCCTCTTTTGTCAGGAGCTCCTTTGATCCCCTCAGTTGCACAGATACAAGCCCACAGCAGAAATATGCTGAATGGATTCATGTATCATCCTCCCCCCTACAAACAGCCTCTGGCCCCCTTACTATTTATGATCATAATAGCTGCCGTTATTTATTAAAGAGAGCGATTGTTGTCCTTGCTCTATAGACAATGTTGTTTTCTCTGCCGGAGAGAATAATATTTGTCCTTTTGGTGCGGCCCTGTGTGTGATATGAGGCGGTGTAGTGAATGTGATGGTGATTGATTCCCGTGTTGAACAGTGCAGAGAGGTACAGAGGAAGGCTAATCTGAGTTATGATTGCCACTGTAATCGCATTTTCTCCCCTCGACTCATCCACCCGTCCCTACAGTAGCGCATACATGCCGTATTCTGATTACGCCGCACATCTGTCAGTAACAAAGACGGCAACATGTGCCGGCACCTTCTCCAACACCTTCCGCTGGTTTTCCATCACGACAATTTTCTAGATCATAACTCTCTCTCACTTCCCCCCGCAGCCCGGGTTTATCTTCCTCTCTCGCCGACTTGCTAACCTGCTGGAGGTGGCGTCAAGCATTTGGAGTAATCATGCCATCACGTTGGGGGTAAACTAAGCTGTTTCAGGTGTTCTGGCGCGGGGGTAGAAAATGGCCTCTCGCTCGGTTGTAATTTGACCAGCAGGCAGCTGGACCGACGAGACGGGTACATTATTTAGTTACCGCGAGATTGAAGCCAACAGTTCCCCAAGTACAGATGCAGAGTGGCATGATGTCATTAACAGTCAGCCCACGGGGAGCAAAGCTGCAAACAGCAAAAACTTCAGGGGGGACACATTTATTCACAACACCCCAGCGGTGAAAGCACACCATGCCAGTAATGAGATGTCTAGAGCTTTGAGCACAGGGTGCACGCCTGAGTATGTGTGATATTTCCTAGACTTAGGGTGTGCGCGCAGTTTTGTGCGTGTTTGTTTTGGTGAGCGAGCGTGCTTAAGATGTGTGAATGAACAAATTCCTGATGGAAAAGATCCCTTTGCTTGAATACTGAAAGTCAGACCAGACTTCCCGGGAGTGAAATAATATGCCTAGAGAGATGGAAGTCATTTAGGGGCAGCATGTTTGCGCGGGAGTGTGCGGTGAGTCAGCGATGTGTGTGTGTGTGTGTAGGTTCCAGGATGGATGGGTTTGCGGTGAGTAAATGACCTGCCTTGATTCAGCCTATCAGCTGAGCTCTCCACCCAGACTCCCTGATATCCCCTTTCATCCATCTCTATAAGAGGAGAGATGACGGAGAGATGGAGAGGCAGAGGAGGAGAGGCTGAGATGAATATGCGGCGGAACGATTTCAAGTGCAAGAGCGAGCATAAAGGGGCTAATTAGCAAAGAGAGGGGGGGAAAAAATTTGGGAACAAGAGCGACGAAGACAGAAGAAGCGAGCAAAAAAAAAGAGACGATTAGAGTCAAATCTGAATCTGGGGTAATGTGGGTGACAAACGGCACCCTGTTCACACCAGAAGTGCCTCTCTAATGCGACTCAGAGTTCCAGTCGATTGAAGGGGCCATTTGGGGTGAGCTGATTTGGGGCACAGATGAGCCTGCTGTTTGGCTTCAGCCCACTTCTGGTGCTATGTGATCAAATATGCAATGCTGAAGCTGCACAAGTAGCCGCAGCAGATATGAGCAGATTATGCAGAAAGGAGGATTTTCCTTCCAAAAAGACTATTCGAGGGAAAAAAAAAGAAAACAAAAGATGACGCCAACTCTGAAAGTGATTTCCAAACACGAACCCAAAGTTAGATTAGTACCACTATAAACACAAGTCACCTGGATGCCTTTGCTGAGAAAATTGTTCTTTGTAGTAAATGAATGCATGGCAATTTGTGGCGAAATGATATCCAGTCTTAAAATGTCCTTGCTAATCCAAACCAATCTGCTGTCCTCTGTACCCCCCCCACCCACCCGCGGGGCTATTGCTTTTGAGATTTCTGATTTGTTCCGAGTGTCAACTTTGTTTTTCGGTAAAAGGTTTGAGAAAATGGCTTAGAGAAAGTAATTCTAAAAGACACGAGCTCTGTAGTAGAAAAACCGGGGACAAGGACGTGGATATAGATGCAGATAGAAACAGATTCAAGCAGCACGGTTGCCCTGAAAACACACAGAAGGAGCTTTAAAGGGAAAATTATAGAGTATTAGATGCTGGGTCTGATTCTTGAAGGTCTGCCCTGCATTTAAATTGTACTCCCTGTGGTAGGGTCCCGTACTTGGAAACAGTTTTTAACAGTTAGGCAGACGATAAAGAAACCAGCGTATCTAATAGTGTCTAATAAGGTTGAGCAACTGGATGAATTTATCAACTAATTGGCTGAGATTATCACCAGTTGGGTGTTTTTTTTTTGGCATTTTCTTATTTGTATTTTGCTAATTAATGATCTCCCTCCTCGACAATTCAACTTGATTAATAATTAACCTAATTAACTAAGAAATTGGCAGTTGGCATGCATGTGTGCGAGAAGTAACACTACCAGCACGTAGTCGCAGCAACTGTGAAGAGCACGCTGACAGGGGTGATTAAATTGCTGTCATCAGCCATAAAATATCTAAATGGGCCCAAATTTCAGTGTTATCCAAAATGCTGCGTACCGAGGAAATAACGGGCCTGGTTTATGCAACAGTGTCTCTCCACCTCTTGTCATCACTGCAGAGTTGGTCAGTCTGCAGCCAAGAGTGAACTACAGGAAAGTCTTTCATACACTATTAGGAGCTTCAGATCCGGGAAAGGTAACACGAAACCGTACGTGCTTATAATAACTTAACTGGCAAGGTTGTCTCTGAGATTGACAGCGATGTGTTAAAAACAGATTCGGTTAACCTGAATGGGTCAGTTTTGGACAAATATGCGCAGAGGTGTTCATGACACTAACCACTCGTGGAATATGGATTGGATTTAGTCATCCGGGGAAAAGCTGACAACAGCTGTTGTCATGTTTTCAGACAGAGTGTGCACAGAGAGGAGGAGATGTTCACAGACAGATTTGTTGTGTTTCTGAGACAGAAAGCGAGACAAAAAGAGAAGAGTGCGCCCATAAAAGAAAATAGGATTTTACCCATTTTAAATAGCAAAAATAATAGAAAACCAGTATGTGGTGGTCAGTGTTGATACGGTGGTGGGCAGCTACTAATAAACCAGTGCATGTGGAGCACTAATTGGGTTTTTGAAATAGTATTAGACATATCTGCGAATATATCAACAACTGCTGATTGCTGGACGAAAGGTGGGCAGTTGGAGAATACTATCACACGAGGTGTGTCAAAAAAGTTCCATGATTGGTGTCACAAAAGATATATTTCAAACCCAAACTACAAACTACGAGTTTTCCCCTTCAGATGATCAACAAAGAGATCCTGCGGCATTTGCTTAGTTCAGTGCACGAGAAATGGACTGCATTTATATAGCGCTTTTCTACCTTAGCGGCACTCAAAGCGCTTTACAATGTTTCCTCATTCACCCATTCACACACATTCATACACCAATGGCAACAGAGCTGCCATGCAAGGTGCTGCCTGCATTGGGAGCAACTTTGGGTTCAGCGTCTTGCCCAAGGACACTTCAACTGTGGAGAGACCAAGGACCGAACCGCCAACCTTACGATCAGAGGACAACCGCTCCACCACCTGAGCCACACCCGCCCAAGAGATGAGAGTTGTGGCAGAACAAGTCGTGGCTGCTTCACCATGACAACGCGTCTGCTCACAATGCCCCGGACATCCGACAGTTCCTGGCTGAGAAGAACATCTCCGTGCTGGAGCAGCCTCCCTATTCACCCCACCTGGCTTTGTGTGATTTTTTCCTCTTCCCCAAGCTCAAGGGGGTCATCAAGGGGACCCGCTTTGAAGATGTGGATGACATCAGGATGGCTGTGACGACAGAGCTGCAGAGGATCCTAGAAGAATCCTTCCAGGAGTGCATGGCGGCGTGAAGGAAGAGAAGGCTGGGAAAGACTCCAGGGGGATTACTTAGGAGGGGAAAACTTAGTTTGGATTTGAAATACACTCTTTGTGATGCCAGTCCTGAAACTTTTCTGACACACATCTTATTGCCAAACCCAAGGATTAAAATTGTATTAATGATCATTCACTGGAAAAGAAAACTGCATTACTACACAATGTTTTGTAAAGAAGTTAGTCTACAAACTGTGATAAATGACTACAACAGGCAGCTCAGATAATGACTACTGTCAACCTTTTTGTCTCTTACATAAGTTCTAGCAAGTAGAAAACTCGTGTGATTCAGCCAGGTTGCATCCCGCATGCATTTCCTTTTAAGTCCAGGCTCTCGTTTCCGGGCTTCCCTATACTGCCACATGGGCAATCATAAGGCATATGCCCACATAAATTTTGTGCATCTGTGGCTGTCATTAGCTCAGTCTGCCAATAAACTGTGAATAAACTGTGCTAATGTTGTTCTAATGAATAACTTTCAAGAGGGGATTACTCGCAGTGGCTGCTGCAGCACTAATTTGAGATAGATGTAGACATTTTTCCAGAGCAGCTACAATTGTGATATCTATATTTAAACCTTTATTTACCCTGGGATGATTTGCAGAGCATGCTGAGCCTGCAGGTTCCTGTGCAGCGATGAACTGTTGACGCTTAGACATTTATTTACAGTCATTCAGAGAGCTGCACAGCCCATCCCTCTAACCTCGGCCGCCGAGCAGCTCCACAGAAGAAGTGCCTTGCTCAAGGACATCGACAGCGGACATTTATAAGGGTCAACAAAATGCGCACTCACTTTTCACACCCAGCATATTGTGGGATTCCAACTCGTGACCTTGACTACCAGCTGCTCGCCTCGCCTTGCAAGCAGCTGCATTGTGATTATGTATCCCTCGCACTATGTTTTTCATCAGAGCTTAAAGTACAAAACATAAACAACAGCACTGCAGCTGTCAAATGCAGATTTCAAACCGCAGTAAACGTCTCTCAGGAGGAGGATATTTTGTCCTGTTTTCTCCTTGCTTGATTATTCCTCCAAACACTGCGAGGAATGCAGCTCACTCATGTTTTATGTTGATCTCTGGGTCAAACCACTGTAGAATAAAGTTCACCTCCGTATGAAGTGCTTTTGTAAATTGCGTGATATTGTTAAGAGACAAACAATATCCTTTTCTTTGCGGTAATAGGGAGGGGGAAGAAAAAGCGTTGGCCAATGCCCTCACGGCTACAGATGCATTACTATCATACAAGCAAAGTGCAAAATTACAGGTATATGAGACGAAAACATAAATAGTGAATGTAACTGATGTATTCAACAGGATAATAAGCTGTCACTCCGCTCACTTAAGGAAGCCATTAAATAAACATGGATTTTTTTTCAAGACTAAAGTGGTGTACTTAACATTCTCTGGGGGGATGACACAGATAAAAAAAAAACAAAAAAAAACACAAGTAATATTACAAGAACTATGCACTTAACGTAGCCCCTGAGCCCCTTTTTTCCTTGTGAATTTGCCATTAGTCATTTTGATGACTCATCCCGCGTACAGAAGTCTAATTGTTTGCGACATCTCCCTTCAGACGCGACCTTTACGCAACCTTAAAGAGGCACGTGTTTAATTTACAAGACAAAAAAAAAATGATAGGTGCCATTGTGTCATTTCTGAGCGCAACACCTGCAGCAAACACGCATGCTGACAAATCTGCCTGCGGGGGGAAAGCACGTATGAATATTTCAGTTTCTGTTTAATGCTATTCCGTCCAATCTCGTTTGATTCCTTCATGATACATGCACATATCATGGACGGGGCTAATTAACCCACGACGGAGCTTTGGGGTTACTTTGATCAACAGATGCAGACCACATGGCAGAGAGGCTGTCGAAGGAAAATTCCCGAGAGGGGGAAGGTCTGTGTGGTTAGATTAGTTAACAAAACATCATATATTAACACACACGACCACTATTTGCTCTCTGTTTCGCACCTGCAGACGGCGTTGATTTCTATTAACTGTTATTCCCCAGCTCCAATTAAGCACTTCTGTAAATGTATCATCCGATCAGAAAAAAACCTGTCTCTGTGTCCGACACATAGGGGGAAGATGTGTGCTGATAATGCCTATTCAGTAGTATGATAACATCCAAATTGGGTTCTATGTATAATTATGAAGGGCAATGACAAACTATTTTGTCATTTAGTACAGAGGACTTATTATGGGGGGCTGCAAGGTGGCGCAGTTGGTGGCACTGTTGCCTCGCAGCAAGAAGGTTGCCGGTTCGCGTCCCGGTGGGGGCACCGGAATCTTTCTGCGTGGAGTCTCCATGTTCTCCCCGTGCAGCGTGGGTTCTCTCCGGGTTCTCCGGCTTCCTCTCACAGTCCAAAAACATGTTGAGGTTAATTGGTGATTCTAAATTGTCCGTAGGTGTGAATGTGAGTGTGCTTGGTTGTCTGTCTCTAAGTGTAGCCCTGTGATAGACTGGTTACCTGTCCAGGGTGTCTCCTGCCTTCGCCCTGAGTCGGCTGGGATAGACTCCAGCCCCCCATGACCCTAGTGAGGATTAAGCGGTGTATAGATGATGGATGGATGGACTTATTACGGCAGCCTACAAAGCCAGCTTCATTATAAAGTATTCGGCCTTATCGTACCTCTATCACACTTTCTGTTTGCCAGTTAGTCGTGGCAATTTAATTGAGCACATATATCTATATACCTATATTTAGAAATATGCACCATGTAAGCATACAGCGCCTCTAAAAAGTATCCACCCCCACTGGAAGTTTCCCACTTTTATTGCTTTTCTGTATTGAATCCTGCTCCAGTACGCTTCAGGTCATTGTCTCACTTGGAAATAAATCTTCTCCCAAGTTGCAGTTTTCTAGCCTACTGTACAAATTTGTCCTCCAGGATTCCCTTATGCTTTGCTGAGTTCATTTCACCCTCTACCTCAACAAGCCTTCCAGGTCCTGCTGCAGAGAAGCATCCTCCCATCATGATGCTGCCACCTCCGTGCTTCACAGTGGGGACGGCGTGTCAGTGAAGTGTTTGACGTCTGCCAAACACAGCACCTAGTCTGAGCCAAAAAAGCTCAGTTCTGGCCTCATCACATAAAAGAAACTTCTTTCAGTCAAGTTCAGAGGCTCCCCACATGCCTCCTGGCGAACTTCAGTCAAGATTGAACACAAGCTTTTTCAAGAGGTGTTTTCTCTTTGCCGCTCTGCCATAAAGCTTTGACTTGTGAAGAATCCGGGCAACAGTTGTATGCAGAGTGCCTCCCATCTCAGCTGTTGAAGCTTGTAACTCCTTCAAAGGAGTCATAGGTGGTGGCCTGGAAAGCTGACGAGAGCAGGCGGCGGCAGCTCGGGGGCCGTGTTTAAAAGTCAGCGCTGGAGATGGACAGTTTCCAGCAGCCGTTCGACGGAACAGCGAGGTACGGAAACACACACTGATTTATTAAAACGTTATCAAGCGCACACATCAGGATGTACACAGTCTCCGGCAGTTTTAATTATGACAGGGTAGCCTATTAAAAACGCTATACAGGCGATCCGTTATCTCCGCTCGTGGTTCAACCTCCATCTGACATGAGTTTTCGTGTAAATCAGCATCATGCCAGTTTGTATAAATCAGCTGAGCAGACCTGTCCCTCTCAGACTGCATCCATAAATTGAAAACATTAATGAATAGTCAAATGCAGAAGAAAGAGGTGCAGGCCAGTAGCTTTCACTACTGATATGTCAGATAGAGACTGTCAGCGCTTGATGTCTGTACAGAGGTTATTTTAAGAACCTTCACATGCCAGAACTTTTGTTGCCGCTAAACGCTTCAAAAATTTAATCAGTTCAATCCCAGGAGCTTCAGTAAAAAGCAACTGGGCTTTTCTTTCAGCTTGTTTTAGAAGTTTTAACATGACCTGAACCTACACAGATAAATCATACACAACAGACTAAAACTGTGATATATTGTTTTGCAGTTTATCTGAACACATCCGGCCTCTCTGACTGATAAACGCCACCAACAACCACGCAACAGGTATTCCGTCAAAAAGAAACCGACTTCAAAAAACCCAACTGAAATGAAGCGTTCCTATCAAACGTCGTATTGTTGAGTCAACATCTAAACCAGTCAGCTGTTAGATGCAGCGAGAGCCAGGAGTTTCCCATCATGCCCCGAGGCTGCGCTGTCACACGGGAGTAACTGCGGCGCCGAGCTCTAAAGACTGCAGCTGCCTTGATCTCGCAGTGTTTTTGTTGTTGCCCTACGTCATTGTGATGTCAGCGTGAGTCGGGACAAAAAAGTCGCACAAAAAGCCTAAACGGCATCGATTGCGCAGCGAGCAATCGTCGGTGATTGATTCTGTGCAGGTCTGGCTCGTTCCAAATGATAAATGACATCTCAATTGATCCTGTGCTAAATTCCAATCTTCATTCATTTATATATGATTTGTCTTTGCTATTCTAGCCAATAAGCATCTTCTCTGCTCCGTGCGTGGTGAATCCAGATGTCTTTAATGATTCTCTTTCGTCTCTTTGAATGCAGAGTGCAAACAGAGAACAAACGGAAAACAATGTTCTGGCAGAATCCACATGATCCTAACCCAGCAAGGCTTTAAATCTCCCCCCAACCCCCACCATTTATGTACAAATGTAATCACTATACCATTATTGGCCTCTTCCCTTTGGGCTACAGCAAAATGAAGTCACTGATCTGTCTCTGTGTTACCTCAGTTTCAGTATTAATTGCTGCATCAAATAAATGGGGCAAATCTCCGCACTAGGTCCTAATCACTTATCTGCCATTAGTACTGCTTGCCAGGGGGTATAATTGGAGCATTTGTGGAAAATAACTTAGCGTTATCATCAACAAAGGCGCAAGGGTGGCCAACAATGTGCAAAAGCAACTATTGTCAGCTCAGAGAAAAATAACGGGATTTCGTCGCAACTCGTGCAACGCCGGAGGCTGAACGTACTCTTATGCGATTGTGTGTGAGCCGGGTGTCCACGCGTATGACAAATCACTGGTCTTTGATGTTTGTGTGAGCGTATCGCAGGGATATCAACACACTACGCGGGATGAGTGTGCGAGAAGCCGTTGGTGTGTGTGTGTGTACTAAAAGGCAACAGACGTATCCAGAAACAAAGTCAGCCAGCGATAAGACTCAGACTCGCCTTGGAGCCAGAAACTTAGCCTGTCTCTTAACAAAAAAAAAGCCCGGTGATAGCTAAAGCGTCGCTCCTCAAAAGTTGAAGAGCAGCAAAGAAAAGGGAAAAAAAAAAAAAGAAGGCAATAATCTTTCTGTAAATGCCAGCTCAGAGTTTAACACTCTACAAAGTCACCTCCAATTTAGATTCATAAAAAAGATTGCATGCGTCAGATCTTCCTAAGTAGAGGGACTTTTAGGAGCCAAACTTAATTTCCTTAGTTGGCAAACACCTCCATGATGTGTGATCTTTCAATTAGAGGGAACAGCTGCGAGCTTGTGTGTGATTTGTGTGTGCGGCGTGCGTAGGTCAGCTAAGTTACGGCGGTCCACGCTGACATCTGACCTTATTATGTTGTAAGCGAACGAAAAGCAATACCCGCTGATCCGTGAACCGCCCCTCCCTCCCCCTGCAGCTGCATTTTTCATTCTCAATTAATATGAAGAGCTGCATTCCAAGTGCTGATTGATGTTGATTGAAACATGTAAAGGGCATCAAAGAGCAATGAAAGCCAGCTTGTCAGACCCACACACACACAGATATATATCTACACACACACACACATTGTGTTATGCGGAGTTGTCTCGGCTGTGTGTATATATCCGTCAGCTCGTGTGCATGCCCCGGTGTGCGTCCTTTTCCACTCTGTATGCCCGAGAAGGAGCACATAATTTACGAAATATCACAGATAATCGTGTCGAGATTAACTATCTCATTTTGATTAATGCCTAATGTTTAATTAACTCAACTTTAGGTCTTCGGCTTGTCGGAGGTTCTCCTGCATAGCAAATAGGTTTCTTGCTCGGTGTCAGGTACACCGTGGGTGCGAGTGCGTGCCGGTGAGGAAGTGGGACAGATATTAATCTTCTGGGATGATATTTGTGGGCTGCCAGGAGCGATGAATAATTAATATTACCCAAACAAAATGAAGAATAACAAAGTAATAAATAGCGCATAACAGAATGTGTTGAATGTACATTTGCTTTGAGACTAAGTGCGCCACATGTGCACACTTGGATGAAACACTTAACATGTGTCTGGCCCCCATATTTCACTTGCGAGTCCTGCAAGTGCCGAAATTGTGTGTCTAATTTGATTCATATACAATAAAAAGTGTGCGCACTTGAGTGTGCATCCAGGGGAGATTATGCCAACACTGTGTATAGTATGCATGAGCATGTGTGAGCGCATATTATGTCGGCGATTATACGCTCCTCTTTCTATCTAAGACATTTCTTTGAAGCTTAGGTTGGTGTACAAGACAAAGTAACCATGAAATTGACACCCAATCCGTTGGCAGGACCAACATCCTCTTCCAAATGAACCATTTAAACAGTTCTCCAATCCTTTCTAGTAATAATTCATCAATATGAAATCTCAGCTTTTCAATATGCGCTATATTTCGGAGCCAGAATATGAAAGACTACAGTGTCTAGAACATTTTTTTTTTTGCCTTCCTGTCTCTCAGCTCCTCCTCCTGCTTTTTTTCCCTCCCAACTGGCATACCCTGCGCCAGTCTGATAACGTGATTTCACGCAAAAGTGAAATCCTCCTCGTGTCTGATGTATGCATCTCTCACTCAATCCCCATCCAATATCCACCCTTTCCTCTTCTCCCCCCACCCCCGACAATACCCCACCTGACATTTGTCGGGAGTCTGCTCAAAAGGGAAAAGATGCTTTGTGGCATTTGCAGGTCGGCGTGTGCGCGAAGAAGAGAAGGTGGGGGAAGAAATCAATGCCTTTGGCAGGTGTGTCCCCATATATAAGAAAGAGAGTCGGCGCAGGAGAGAGGTAGTAAGGAAGACAGAGGAGGGAGTGTCATTGGCAGGTATGCATGTGTCTCAGAGGTAAATGGGAGCTCTGAAGGGTAGTGTCGCATTTGGGAGTATATTTAATATCAGATTAAGCATCTGATAGATGAGGGAGGGAGAGAGTAAAAGAGAGAGAGAGTGTATGTGTGTAAAACTACACCCCTAAGAGAGACAGAGAGAGAATGAATTTTTGAAAGATAGCCAAGAGATAAAATGACATTTACGGATCAGAACTTCACACGTCTTCCATTCTTGAACATCAGGCAGCCTGTCCTTTCCTTGGGACCGATCTGTCACCTCAGCTGGGCCCCTGAGCTTTGGTAAAACACATGCAGATGGATGTGGCGTGCGCTCAAGAATAAAAAAGAAAAAAAAAAATAGAGGCTTCTACTTTGTACTAGCTTTTCTGATTTACAAAAAAAGGAGCAGTTTTGGTTTAGTGCAAAGAGCCTTTTTCAGAGAAGTTTCTTTTATAGTTTTGAACTGTAGATTTTCGAAGGAAATATCAACCAACCATGTGCAAGCTTTGTCGTGTTCACCCCACTTCACATTTTGACACTTTCACACCATTTCCATCCACCACTTTGCTTCAAAAGAACCTCATACTGTACTGTAACCACATTTTCTCAGCAGCTACAGTCCAATCCGAACCGTCCCCCCCTGACCACTATGGGTACTATACCCGCTTCTTTACGGCAGCATGAGCAAATCGATCCACATAGGAGTTTTATGGTACAACGACTGGTACGGGATCCTTTGAGAGAGCGTGAAATGTTTTTGAATGAAGTGTAAGAACTCTGGAATCAAGACCTCTGGTTTCTTTTCTGTTCGAGCACAAGACACTGAGCTATGGGAGAGCTACAGGGAGCATAATCCACCATTTTCTGCTTAAGGGTTGGGGGTGACCAACTTGCCTGTTATTCATAGAAACAGTGTTCGTGACACTACAGAATGGAGACTTGGCAGGGGAAGCAAGAGCGTACAGACAAGCTGCTGTTGGAAGCGCCCTCAAAAATCCCTGTGTTGCCTGATCTGCAGCCATTTTGAACGGATCAAGACTTTGGCAGGTGAATAATCCAATACTTAACTAATGTATATTTTTACTTTTAGCGTCACTCTTAAAACGTTCTCACATTTTTTCCCCTTTTTACGGAACAGAAATCCCCTCTGTTTTCGCTCATCATTTTTGCTCTGACTTGAATTCAACAGAAATACGCAAGACTGCCGGGTGGTTTGCATCATCTTTTGTAGATCTTTATATCTTGAGCAGAAAAAAAAGATGGATTCAGTGTGTCAACAGCACATTTGTAAGGAATACATAAAGTGTCCCTTTAGGCTAAATTGTAACATACACCACCACCACCACCATCATGGTTTAATATATTACCATGCTGGCATTTTTTTAATTAGTGCAAAATTAAAAGCAGCGCTGAGGCCGATGGGACTGTCGTTGGTTTTGCAAGTATTTAATCACAAACCAAAGTGCTGGATCTGGGCAATCTGTCCAAAAGATCACATGACAATCTTTTCAGCAACAATCAAGACCCTCAACTTAAATCACAAATCTTCCCCACAGACGCCGACGATCACGTGATTAGTTGAGTCTGTAGTTGCCTTGACACAGAACCTGTCACTACAATTCGAGGCTCAACTTGAAAGTCTCTCCACCCTGTAAGTTTCCACAAGAAGTGGTGGATCGTATCTCCGCCAGTTTCTTTCTTCTTTGTCCAGCATGCTGCCATCTGTGCACAAAAGAAGCTGCCAGGCTGTTGTAACGGCGGTCGTCGTGTCATTCAGCTGTCTCTCCGGCGAGTTCCTCCGCTTGACGAAACATCAATTTCACCGTTTTGGATTGCAGTTAGCGAGAGTAGTCGGCGATCTCATCACGGGCGGACTTTCTGGCGTCCTCGTCCTGCAGGCTTTGTAAGATTGGCATCGCAGCACAGAAAGCGGTTCTCCACCTCCAGCAGGTTCTGCTTGGAGTAGCCCTCCAGCTCAAGGACCACCGTGGCCAGCTGCCGTCTGAGATGTTGGGAGTCTGTCTGTGGGATGAAAGACTCGCTCAAGAGGCAGCTGGGTGACATCAAGGACTTCCGTAACAGCTACCTCGCCAGCCAGCAGGTAGGGACACATCAAATGGGAAAAGCCGGGGGTAGCTGGTTTAGCAATGACAAAGAAAATGCTTACATATAGTAGCACTGATGACAAAAGCTGCACAATTCTCCGGAAAAGCAGATTGAAGTAGCGATCATCCACGATTTAAGCTATATCACCTGCAAGGGTTCACCAAAGTTATCCCGTTTTACCCTGGTAGGGTCATAAACACCTATTTCATGTCAATCGTCATGTAGATATTTCACCCAGAACCACAAATGTCAGCATGGTGGCATCAGAGGGATCCCCTGGGAACCATGAAGTCCAAACTTTTTATCACACACTGTATACTAAATATGGAGATATTCCAGATACAAGGGGTGAAGTTTTACATAACTCACCATTTTAAGTGTATTCACGCTTCAAGTTATGCATAATAAAGGGCACGGCTGCTCTGAGTGGCAGGTGGGCACCATCACAGGACAGTTCGTGGCCTAAAGACGCTCGCGTGGCCCACCTCAGCTCCACTTCCACTTCACCTCCGTGCTCATTTTTGGATTAGCCGGGAGTCAGGAGGAGTCACCCGCTGCCAAGACGGTGCCACGCAGAGGTTCGAAACAGCTGTTCAAGGAAATTATGAGCGACGCCACGGAGGGTTTGTCCGTCTTAATCAAGAGTCGTAGAGACCGGCTGACCAGCAGACAAACAGAGCGATAATCAAGGCCTTCCTTCTGTTCGAGCAGCCAGTGTGACACGCAGAGGATTGAATGACCCAGAAAATGAATTGATCAATTCATCATCAGTCACTCATCAGCCAAAAGCATGAAGTCAGTTTAGATTTGGATGTAATATATGACACAGAGCTGTCTGGGTTTTAATATTCTCTAAAGTAGTTATGGAAAATGAGAAGCCGTGCAAGAGAGAAGACGGAGAGAGAGGAGAGGGAGGGTTGTTTTTTATTCATACCAAAACACAACTGCAGTTAACAATATCATTCATCAATCCCGCAATCATGATAGAATTTCAGCCTAAGTGAACGTCTCGCGGTCGGGTTTTACAAGCCAGCGAGAAGGTGGCAGCCGACTAAAAATAGCCCTGCAGCAGGGTCTCATAAATGGGAAGGAGAAACAGTAAAGGGGAACGAAACGAAAAAACACACACACACACGGCCAAGTGGTGATTTCATTTCCCTACCTGTCATAGCGCGGCTAAATAACTCTGGTCAGGGTATTACAAGCTCTGGGCTCGATGGCTCTGAACAGCAATCCCATACAGGTATGGGGGGAAATGAGCGGGAGGAAAATAAGGAGAGCGATAAGAGAAAGGGCAAGAGGGAGGTGAGACAAAAATGGAGAGCAGAGGAGAGGAGAGGAAAAGGAAATGGAGAGGAACTGGAGAGAGAGAGATGGAGAAACAGAGAGCGCAGAAGTCTTAATAAGAAAGAGAAGGATGTAAATGGGAGAAGGAATGGGAGCGCCTGCAGGAACAGGAGGCGGGCCTCGCTGTGTGCGCTCTTGGACGGCGGACACACACACATATATATACAGAGTGCATCCCAGTGAGGTAGACTCTGACAGATGGAATTACACACTCCTATAACTCTGTAACTGCGCTGGGACACACACAAAGGCGACAGTTGACTTTCCGAAGCCAGAGTTCTTTGGGCAAGGTTACCTTCCTCAGCAAGTTTACAGCTATCTCCCCTCACCCCTCACTCACACTCTGACACACCACAAAGAGAGAGACTGAAACAGGAAAAAAAAGAAGAAGCACTCTTTTAGCGATTCCAATCTGTACCATATTGCACAGTGTGTGACAAACTGCAGTGGTCTCCTGCCAAGAGAGAGATGGAGCGCGAGGGAGACTGGAAGAGAAAGAAGAGAGGTGGAGAGTAAAAAAGAAAAAAAGAAGTGTGGGATGGGATATGAGAGTGAGAGAGACACTTAGAGACAATGGCCAAGAGAGAGACGGGAGGGGAAAAAAAGTTTTTGTATTCGTGCCAAATCAAAGCAGGGACAGGACGCTGTTTGCTACAAAAAAAATGACAGCAATTGAGTGACAGTCATTAAAATCGGTGCAGGTATTATGCTTAAAGGTATCCCAGCCTCTCCGGCCAGGATAAGAGTGCATGATCTGAGTGTATTTAGGCTTCAAGGACACTTGATTGAAGTCATAAAAATGAAAGATGACTTGTTGGAACGGAGAGACTGCGGAATCTCTCCCTTAACTTCTCTTTCCCTCCCCTCCCTCGCCTCCATCTTTCTCTTTTCTCCCCCCTCTCCTCTCCCTCTCTCTCTCCTCTGCGGACTCTTTATCCTGCCAAAACAGTGCCTTCGTCCCTAACCCTCAGAGGTAGAGGCAGGGATAATTGAAAAAGTTCTCACACTGGGAGTTAAGTAAAGCAGATAAGAGGAGAAGAAGTTGCGAGGGGGAAAAAAAAAATATAAAAAAATGTTAGCCGCACAACAAATATACAGGATGAATGTGTTTGTTGGGTGTTTGCAGAGGAAAAGGAAGAGCAGGAAGAGAGTTTTTTTCTGCCCTGAGAGGAAAAAAAAATAGAGGAAGAAAGGGGGGTAAAAAAAAAAAAAGGGAGTAAGCAATAAATGGAGAGTTTGTGTGTGGTAAAAAAAAAAAGGGTAAGAGGGGGGCAGAGAAGGACAGAATGAAAGCTTTATCTTATCTACTTTAGCCATCGCTACTGTCCACTGGCTCACAGTATAATACCCACTTATGCAAATACATCCACATCTCTGCTCCCCTGATACTGTGGAAGGCCTAACAACAGTTTAACAAAGTGTGTTTTTGTGTGGGCTCGAGTGTAAATGCACCTCTTGGGTCTGTGTGTAGCTGTGTGTGCAGGAAGCTGCTGTGCCAGGAAAGCCACCGCCGCCGCCGCCGCCACCATCCCCTCCTCTCTCCCCCGTACCCATCCCTCCAGCCATCCATCCACGCCTTCCTTCATCCCTCATTCCTTCTCCCTGCTGACATCCCCCCTCTCTTTCCATCTTTCTGCCCCTCCAACCCGCCCCTGCCTCTCCATACTTTCAACCTCCCCCCCCTCCTTCTGTCACTGCCTTTGTCTTTTCACGGCCACCTCGAATGGCTTCAGATCAATCAGAGGCACTCAGCGGAGTTTGTTAGCGAGCCGCTGTTGTGGGAGAATGAAGCCATGCACCCAGGGGTCTGCCGCCCTCGTAATTAAATAGCTAGAGGACCGAACGCTTTCCCTCTCGAGGACCTCCTGCACTCTCTTGCTGACAATCTACCTCCGAGCGATTTGTGCCGCCGCAAAACTAATCACTTAGGCCCCGCGCAATCCCAGGCACGCTGTGGAGAGGAAACCAGCAATATTATTAGGTTTTGGAGAATGTCCACTGTTAATAAATGCTCGCGAAGGAACGGATGATGCTAATTTGAAAGCTGGGATAAACCGCTCGGTGGCCCGGAGGAGGAAGGAAGGTAGGCAAGCTGATGAAATCTACAGTCAATGGGATGGACAGCTCCGGGTCAGGGAGCCGTCGATCACCGACTGATTTACGCAAAGTAGGAAAATAACTTGCGTGTGCGACGATCAATATCTCATCCTTTAAGTGCCGGCAAGGAATTATAACCGAACAGCACTACCGCTGTATGACCTACATAGAGTACACTCACACATACAAGCGTGTTGTTTGCTAATGGAAGAGGGTTACAAAATAGGAATTCTTCCCATTCAGTTGTAAAATATATTCACTCAAAAAAAAGCTGCTAAATTAGAAATCTAGTTCGAGATATCATATCAAATGAAAATGTGAAATGTGTCCCTCACGCACAGAGACGTATAACTCAAGTCCCTCAGAGCTTTTTAGCCCCTTTATCATAAACTTCCCTTCCGTCAGTCTTGTTATCAGCTACAGAAAACGGACAGCTGTCTTTATTTTCTCAGCTATAAAGCTCCCATAAATCCACTGTACACTACCTCCCCAGCACCAAATGGCAGACGGACAAAGTTTCTAACTAGCCGGTGAGCATAGAGGAGCATATGGCAGCTAAAAAAAAACAATAATAAATGAAAAATCCAGATATTCTCCTCAGGACTTGGTTGAGACCAGAAAACAGACACAGACATAAAGAGTGAATACTGCACTCAATCCGTCAACAAGCCAGAAACACAACTCATGACAAATGCTAATGTTCTTCAGTGTCTGCTGGCAGCTGATTAACACAATTGAAAATATGACAAGTTTGCATTTTGAGCTTGTTCCCATCTTCCTAAGTGGCCAAAAAATCAATTACCAGGCTTTTAAAAACAAAAAGTCAAATTCAGCTTTAAATCCAACATGGACAAGGACTCTTTGGAGGACTCGGAGGGATGGGAACGTCGATATCAGCTGCTCCATGGCAACTGAATCTGTTGGGGATGATCATGTGATACTACGGCTGCACAAGTAACCAAATATTTTTTGGCTTCCCACAATGAAACAAACTTGACTGACACTGAAATCAATGTTTAAACTGCACAGAAAAGAGCTCATGTGGATAAAATTAGCAGTTTTTTTCTGGGGTAGATTTACATTAAAAGACCTCTTATCACTCTTTCCAAAGTGATTTTGGGTAATGCAGTAGCTAAGTGGGGAGTCTGGAGGCTTCTCTGTGCACAGCTGCCTTGCTGACGTCCACTGTAGCCTGCATGTGAGGCATTTAGGGAACACTGGTAAATTGTAGGTGGTGCAGTTGGTAGCACTGTTGCCTCGCAGCAAGAAGGTTGCAGGTTCGCGTCCCGGTGGGGGCACCGGAATCTTTCTGCGTGGAGTTTGCATGTTCTCCCCGTGCAGTGTGGGTTCTCTCCGGGTTCTCCGGCTTCCTCCCACATAGCCCAAAAACATGTTGAGGTTAATTGGTGATTCTAAATTGTCCGTAGGTGTGAATGTGAGTGTGCTTGGTTGTCTGTCTCTAAGTGTAGCCCTGTGATAGACTGGTTACCTGTCCAGGTGAACCTGCCTTCACCCTAAGTCAGCTGGGATAGACTCCAGCCCCCCATGACCCTAGTGAGGATTAAGGTGTATAGATAATGGATGGATGGTAAATTGTAGCAATTAGCAGATACTTCAGGTCCTACTTAATTCATATTTTGCCACTAAGATTATCTGATGTCCTTTTTTTTTGTTGATACATTAGCAGGAGTCCAATAAAAAACTGTTTGGTCCCTAAAATCAATGAATAATTATGACCTCAGCATTGATGAAAAAATGATCATTTAACTGTGTGACACTAAAACAAAAACATCCAGCTCAACTGTTTGCACGGTGAACTGAGGATAAGGCATGCATGCCAAAGCAGACAAGGGAAACACGTGTACAAACGCCTAAACACACACACATAAAACATTTCTGCCATCCAGCATTATGACAAAAGACACAGGCAGACAAACGGTAACGCTGGCAGAGCTTCATCATCTGCTGGGAAAGCCTTGGCAGTCGACCTGTAACCCCCCTGCTGATCCAGTGGCGACGGTTGGGTTGAGCCCCGATGCAGAACGGAGAGAGAACTGGAAACGGACAGATCGGCCACATCCGGACGTATCAGGCATCGTCTAACCAGAGCCGACAAGCCTGCCAATGAATTCTGCAACTGTACTACAGTGCCATTTTGAAAATTAACACTGGTAAACAAAGTCTGGGAGCTACTGCTGCTGGAATTTCCAATACAATGATTGCTTTGCTGACTCATAAGCTTTGCTTTGTTTCTTCTGCCAATAAAAAGAAGCACACGAGCAAACAAAATATATAAATATATATATATCACAGCATAACTGGATAAGTGTGGACACAAGCGGCCGGATGAGAGGATGTCCAGCGTCTCCCTGTTGACTTACATGTTAAATCCAACCACTTAATAAGTTTGAGCAAAAAAAATACAGCAAATATTCAAAGCGTAAAATTATAATTTTAATGCTTCATCTGTCATGCAAAATGAATTCTATTTTTTTATTGCCAGCAGGAGAATTGTGGGATGAGTATTCAAATGAGTATTTAAGCTAGCTAGTTCCAGAGTAACACATTTCTAACACATTATATAACCTTGGCCCGACTACTCTGCTACATAATGATTTAATTTGGTAGCTTGGAGCGTGCGATTGATTTCAATTTCGATTCATAAATATCGATCGCTAATGATGAACGAGCACGATGGTCGTTTGGACAACGACAGAGGTGTGAATTTCTTTGGAGGACTCTTCTCTATACGCATGGCGCCATTTGTTGAAAGCTAATTTTACACTCTCTTCACAAACAGTACATTGGAAAAGGTGCGCTATTCATATTCAGACACCGTGTTAAATGCCTTGGCTTGATGTCGACAGCTGGTGACAAAATGCAAAATAAAATACGTCTCCACAAAGCCACTGGGGTGAGACTAACAGTGCAGCGGAGTCTCATGTGTGTTGCATTACCACACGCCGCATTGCAACCGGCTTAAATGAGAAAACGCTATTCTTCATGGCTAGATTTTGATCCACTTCCTCTGTGACATGTCAACCAAAATTGAGATATCGCTTCTTCCCAGTCCAATTTTATACCTGACAACTCTCACTCAGATGTAGTCACCTGCGAGCAGCCGGAAAAAAAGATATACCCACCCAACCATTTTGCCAAGCTGTCCTGCTTGAAAAGAGTCTTTCTACCAAACCATTCCACCTGCATGCCTCAGTGCCGGTTCACTCTTGTGTCATGACTGGAAAAAAAAGCACAAACCTCCTGCAAAAAACTTAACTCGTGTTCGTCCAATCCGCAGCTCATAAACAGAAGGAGGAAAAAAAACAAACAAGCAACGCCACGAGCGATTTTACCCGCAAAAAGAAAAAAATCTATGCTTGTCCGTTCCCTTTTCCTCAATTAAAAAATCTTCACTGCTGTGTTTTCCTTGCCTGAGGTAATTCAGAACTTATTGATTCTGCTCAATTCTGCACTATTTCCTGCTGCAACAGCCTCTTTTACAACACAAGAAACGTTTCTTTACAACACGAGAAGCCCGACTCAAGTTAGTTCGAGACTCGGGCGTGGAAACGTGGCATCCAAGCGTCGAGAAAAATCGCACAAAAGCGGTATTTGTTTCGCGCTAGTTGTGAGGCGTCTTCTTTCGAAACAATAAATCATAAAAAGTGTTAGAAATAGTCGTAATTTCCCGGTGCTCTTCAGCTCTCCCTTTGGAAAAAAAAAAGCAAAGTGAATGGAGGTTTGATACAAGATATATGAATGCAACTGACCTGAATTAGAGTGAAATATTGCTCCGCTCTCTAGCGTGACTTGGCACGAGATAAGTGCGACGGGGAAGCTGCTTTAGCGCTATCTGGAGGACGGTCTGTCCTTAGTTGCGAAGGGCAATGAGGGAGGAAAATTGATCACATCCCGTTTCTCTTCCCTCCATCACACTTTCTTTTTTTTTTTTGGTGCGTCGCCTCTTCTTTTTTCTTTTTGTGTCACCCCAACCTTAAGCGCTCATTTATAGTCTTGGTGCCCCATCCAGCTGCTTTCAATACTCTTTTTAAACGATTTCCACTCTGACTATCGCGGCGGCTGTCTCCGTACCACTTCCGTCCCGTATGCATGCGTCCTTCCACCCCATAAATAGTGTTTATGTATAAGATGTTGCGCATATGAATATCAGATCATCTTGACGTCTCCCCACTGCACCGGCAGTCAGCCCGGGATATCACTCAGGATTTATCTGTCGTTCCGCTCTGCTCTACTTTATGGAGGCGGCTCGAACACAGAGGTCAATACAGGAAAGAGAGGAGGAGAGGGAGACAAAGAGAGCGAGCGAGAGAAACAAGACTTCCCAACAAATGACAACTGCTTGGGTGTGATGGATGCTCCCAGATATTATCTGACTGAGTTGTTCGTATCCATGCGTGTGTGGGGCAGAGCTGTGACTGTGACTCTCTCAGGGTGTGCGAGTGTGTACTTGGCTGTGTTTTGCGTACAGATACAAGAGTGTGTGTGTGCGTGTGTGTGCTGCATCTCCAGCAATATATCTCGCTAGTTTATTGCAGTTACAGGAGATTACAGGTGTTTTACAGGAGGGGGGTGCGTGTTTCCCTCAATGTGTGGCGCACATTTATCTGTGTGTGGAGGACTTCAGGAAACTCAGACGGCATTTATTTATTTTTTTGGTAGTTGGACTTGAAATAAAACTACAAACTTAAAGTGCTGACTCAGCTTGTTTTGCATTCACGCCAAGAAAACAGGCAAAGAAATTGTTTCTCTTTGCATCTTTAAATATAAATCACACCGTAACTGGATAACTGTGGACACAAGCAGCCGGATGAGAGGATGTCCAGCGTCTCCCTGTTGACTTACATGTTAAATCCAACTAATTAATAAGTTTGAGGGAAAAATACAGCACATATTCAAAGCGTAAAATTATCATTTTCATGCTTCATCTGTCATGCAAAATGAATTCTATTTTTTTATTGCCAGCAGGAGAATTGTGGGATGAGTATTCAAATGAGTATTTAAGCTAGCTAGTTCCAGAGAAATACATTTCTAACACATTATATAACCTTTGCCCGACTACTCTGCTACATAATGATTTAATTTGGTAGCTTGGAGCGTGCGACTGATTAATATTTTGATTTATAATTATCGATCGCTAATGATGATCGAGCACGGTGGCCTTTTGGACAACGATACATTTCTTTGGAGGACTTTTCTCTGTACACATGGAGCCATTTGTTGAAAGCTAATTTTACACTTTCTTCACAAACACTTGCTTTGGAAAAGGTGGGCTGTTCATATTCAGACACCGTGTTAAATGCTTTGGTTTGATGTAGACAGCTGGGTAGTTTATTGCGCTTACAAGCTCGAAATTGCTGCCCTTTGCATATTTAGTCATCCGGTTTAAGGTGAAAGAAAAGGTCTTGGAGAAGTTAAAGCTTACAGATGAGACTAAATTAAACACCTCACACTGTAAGCCTGGCGTTTGGCTTCACTTGTGGGAACATAAATGCCAAAATGACACAATCAAAATGACAAGAACCTAAAGAAAGAAATGCCATTCTCTGTATTTTTCTGAAGCAGCAGTGCTGTCTGCATCGGTGTTCTCCAGTTGTGGTGAGTTCTTGCTACAGATGTCATTGCGGTAATTTGCAATGCAATGCAGCCAGTTAACCAGATGGGTGGCCTACATTGTCTTCTGTCGCTTCCCTGCCTGGGACCTTGGCGCTCTCTGCTTTACATGACTCCATTATGCTACACAACACATTGTGATTCAAATCCTGGAGTAACTTCCGGACTCACACAGCGTATAACAATACAGGACGACCCGCTTCTGTGCGTTTGGATAGTCTAGTTAGTTGCCATCACCGTGTGGGCAGATGAGGTTATCCTTTTCTATCCTTTATTGATCCCCCATGGAGAAATTTGTTCTTTGGATTTAACCCATCGTAGGAATTAGGAGCAAATGGCAGCCCCGTGCGGCGCCTGGGGACCAACTCCAATTCTAAGCCAGTGCCTTGGCCTGGAGACCAACTCCAGCTTTAAGCCGGAGTCTTGGTCAAGGGCACTTTGGAGAATTAATCTATGTGTTTGACAGTTGGATAAACTGGAGCTCCCGGAGGAAAGCCAGGCAAGCACAGAGAACATGTAAACTCCACACAGAAAAACCCTGGCTTGTGTTCGCACCCAGAATGTTTTGTGTGAGAGGCGACAGTGCTAATCAATGCCAGAAAGGCAGCTAATGGTAGCTGGACCCCGTTTGTAGGATGCAAAATGAACACACACACACACAGCACAGAGTGTGTAGACGCTGACAGTGACTAATAGGAATCAGTGGTAAAGTTAGCAAGTCAGGCTAACAAGCATTTGCTTTCAGAGCAGAACACAAACTTAACAGAACAACGTGTCCCTCCTTAAATGTTGAATTTGAAAAAAGTGACAGACAGATTGCTGTTCGTAATGGTTGAGTGAATAAAATTTGTTAATGTAAAGCGCAGCTCATGCATAATGCAACAAAAAAAAACGCTTCACATAAAAGCAGATAATCATAGCATTTATAATAAACTGATGAAAACAAGGAAGATAAAGTGAAATAAAATAGAATCAAAAATAACAGGATGAGACGAGATAAAACAGTCGTCAAGAAGAAGAAAAAAAAACACACTTCAGGAGAAAGCAACGGTACAAGGATTTTACTTCAAAGTGACAGATTTAGAGCCCGAAGACCCTCAGGCAGACTGTTCCAGAGTTTTGGGGCTTAATTAACAAAGGCTGCCTCTCTGTGCCTTTGAGTTCTAACCTCAGGAACAATTAAGAGGCTTGAGCCACAGGATCTAAGGGACCTAGCGGGGACATATGTCTTAACAATGTCAGACAGACGAGACGGGCCAAAGCCGCTCAGTGATGTAAAAACCGATCAAATAAATTTTTAAATAAATTCTGTGACAAAACCAATGTGATTTTAAGAAGATTTGAGGATTGGAATAACGTGACCTATCCGTCTGGTTTTAGTCAGAAGACGCTCTGCTGCTGCCTTCTGTGCGAGCTGTCACTGACCAGTAGCTTTCTTAAACACACCAGACAGAAGGGTGTTACTTCAGTCCAGCCTGCTGGAGATAAAAGCATGTGTTAGCCTTTCTGTCTCTGTCTGGCTGATAAATGGTCAGACTCTGACTGCATTCCTTAAATGATAGAAGGGCAATTTAGTCACATTTCTAACGTGACATTCACAATTTAGGTCAAAGTCAATGATCACACCAAGGTTTCTGACCCGTTTCTTGGTGTTTAGTGCGACTAATTTTAGGTGGTTGTGACAGTTTTTCTCTCTCAGGTTGTGCTCCAGTAACTAGGTACTCAGTTTTGTCTTGATTTAGCTGCAAGAAGCTCAGAGTTATTCACAGCCTTTTGCTAGAGCTGTGTGCAATTAAGCTGTTGATTGGACTGGAATCTTATGAGCTTAAAGAGACGTATAAAGTTGAGTATCATCCGTGTAATTATGGGAATTGATGTCGCAATTTTAAACAATATTGCCAAGTGATAAACTGCAAAGAAGGAAAAAGAATGAGGCCTAAAGTAAGAGCCCTGTGGGACACCACATGTCACTTCTGCTTTATCAGACAAGTGTTCATCCACGGCTACAGAGAATTGTCAACCAGTTAAAGCTACAGTAAGCATACATTTGAAAATATACAGCCGGCACCTTGCAGCTCTTACATGCAAAAACAATCAGCTAAAAGTCAACGTTTATTTGTGGTTTCACCTGGTATTAAATCCCCACTCGCCTAAGTGAAAGTCTTATGTCTAATCCATTGTGCCACCACATCTTGCTTGAAACATAGCTTTTGTTGCCATTTATACAATCTCACCTGTTCCCAGAACAGGTGAGATTGTATAAATGGCAACACATTGTATAAATGGCGACACCTGTGACTGGTTAAAATTGAGATTTTCTAAAGCAAAGAGCCAAGAGGAGGTGCAGAAGTCTAGTCCACTTATTTTACAACACACTGAAAAATTGAAAAGTTTTCACCCAATTATGCCAAAAAAAAAAATACTGCTTACCACAGCATCAAGCAAGACCTGAATCAACTAAAACCTACGCCAGCATGCTATGATCTACAGTACTGAAGGTAGCACTGATATCTGACAGGACAACCACATATGGCTGTTTTCACTGCAGCTAACACTATTACTGCTGACAGCCCATCTTTCAACCGCAGCTACTTGACATCCCTGCCTTCAAGATCAAGGCTAAGACACCGGTACCACAATTACATAAAAAAAAAAACCCCGCTTTATCCTCCTTCAAAAAAAATGAAGCTAAACCTGCAAGCTAGTTGAGACAGCCCAACTTGAGTCGGCTGCTGTGCTCACATGAAATACTCCTCGCGCAGCAACACATATCCAACAAACCCTTTTAATCACGGCGGTGTACTTAAGCCCTCAGTGCTCTGCTCATTCTTTAGCTGCATGCCTGCACACACCAGTGCTAACTCCCCGCTCCCCGCTGAGTTGAGCTCCGTGGTTTCCTCGTGGGGAGTGATGAGATCAGAGCCGAGACACCGAACGTTAATCCTGTACATATTCTGCATTTCCATAATCACCTATTCCGTGTGACGTGGCGAAGTGAACAACTGTAGAAGGCCTGTAGTTGTGCTTTACGCTTCCTTACACAAAAGTGATTTAAACAAAGTGAGCACATTTGATATTTGAAGTCTATGATCCATAGGTGTCACTCGTTTCACTTGGTTTCGTTCCCAGTGTGGCTCTGCCGGGCCCGTAGCAAAGACATTTTCACCTTCAGGGCTTTTGCCCTCGTTCGTGTCTCGAACATTTAAAACCAAAAATAGTTTCCTCAAATTTATGTTCCTGCGACCAAACTGCGTTCTCATTTACATTTTGAAAGAAATGTGATGTAGCAGGAAAGGCTTGCAGTTTGAAAGAGTCATAAAGTCTGCATAAGGAGGTGGGAGGGGAGGATGGAGGCACAAGTCAGCAACAGGGTTTTCACCCAAGACGAGAAGCCAGAGTTTGTTTCCCCACGTGAGACCATTATTCTTTATCTTAAGTTGTGTTTTCACTCCTTCACTTTCGCTTTTTTCACTTTTTGTCAGGTTTAAGCTCCAAAAGTATGTGCTTAGTCGGAATGTCCCAATCAAGGTTTATTTGCCAATCTGAGTGATTTAATATCTAGTAACTGCTGCTGTGGGAGTTTAGCTAATAAATGAGCACCATAACAAAGTTGAAAATGAATGACCTTCAGCCAGCACACGGGTGTTAAAATGAGGTGGAGGTACCTTAGACAACATTCCTATAAGCCAGGAGAATATGTAACAGTTGACCTCATGTTTATTTTTTTCCCTCCTGTGTCTCCCGAACAACAAATATACAAATGAATAGTTAAAAATTCCTATGATCGGTCCCCATCTCTATCTTAAATTTGGACTTGGGACACCCCGGTGGTTAGGTTTAGGAAAATATCATACTCTTTTCTAACTATGTGTGAGAAGCTTAGACACCAAACTGCGTGGTTAGGTTTAGAAAGAAAGCATGGCTTGACTTAAAAAATGAGCCTTTCACAACCTGTTTGAAGCTTCGCTGACATTTTCTGGGTTTCCAGGGTCACGTCATCTGATATATGATTGGTTAGGAGCAACATTAAACCACTAAATTTGATATAAAATACATGCCCTTCAAAACTTTATTTAAATCAAGTTTAGCTGTATGTAATTTCTGGGCCGTGTAAAGCAGATGCTCGACACAAAGAAAGCTCTGCATGCTGCATTAGGCAGAGGTCAGACTTGGTGGCCTTCATCGGCTCTTTATGTTGAGGATCATTGCTCCAGCACATTGTCCTAAAAGCCAACATTTAAACAGGATGGCCATTATTTAATTTTAAACCCAAGTGGCTGGAGCGAGGCCAAATTGAGGGAAATGGCCGCATTCCTACACATGTAGCTGCTGTAAACGATGTAATGATGCATGTTTGTGTGTGTATGCGGGTGCCACCGGTGCACTGTTGTGTGTCTCCTTACAGACAGTTTTTCCTCTGTGGGCAGGTGGTGTTGAAGCCCATCCAGATGGGCTCTAAATCATGTCTGTTTCCTTGCCAACTCCCAACATAAATATCCCAGAAGGAACACAGAAGTTACCTTGGGGTCTACCATCTTTCAATCTCCTGTCTGTGCCTCACCCGCCTCTCAAATAACTTCATCTCTGACAGCTTTTTGCTCTGTCACATTTTCTCTGACACCTCCTGGTCTCCTTTTTTTTTTTTTCCTTCTCCTTCTTTTATCTCTTACTTGCATGCTCACTTTACTTTGCTGTCTCTCTGTTTTTAATCTTTCCCCTCCCCCCCGTTCCTCTCAACCTGACTGAATCACTCAGTCTGTCTGAATTTGTTTGCTTCTGAATCCATTTCTCTTGCTTACTCTTTACCTTTTGTTACTTGAATTTTGTCTTCCTGCTTTCTGGACGGTTACCCCACTTTTTCATCTTCACCGCGGGTGTTTGCCTAACTTGTCGCTTTGGCACTCGCTCAGCCATGTGTCCCACAGCCATCTGTCAGCATCTGTTTAATCTCACATCAGCACATGTCTCTCTCACCTTCTCTCCCCTGTCTTGCCTCCTGTCTGCCTCTTCCGTCTGCTTGTCTTTCACCCCCTGACCTATGCCTATGGGAGCCTCTATAGGGCCGTATTGTATGTGGCGTGTTGTCTCCAAACCCTTCCCTTATCGCTGAAGTCCACCTGGCCTAGATTTCTGGTCTTGTGCCTCAGTGGCAACATACCGCAACACAACGCAACACACCTTCTCATGTGTGCACCCGCACTGCTGCATCCACAGAGAGGGGGGAAAAAAGATGGGAGCAACTTCAGGAGGAATGTGGAAAGTTTGGATGTGTTTTGAATAGGTCTGCATGAGCACAATCTATAGGTGTACAGTGTGTGGAAGCCTGTAAACAGAATGTGTGTGTGTGTGTGTGTGCATTCACTTATCAGTGTGAGTGCGCATATGTTGGTGTGAGGGTGTTTTTCAATCACAGATAGCTCCAAGTTATCACTCACTAATCCTCTAATGAACCGGCACAGTTTAGATAAAACTGCCTCCATCAGACTCCTCAGTGGAAGAGAAAGCACAAGGCCCAGGCCTCCTGTCATCCTTCTCCGCATTCCACCAAGCCCTTCTTCAGGTCCCTGTAGACCATCACTCCTTCCTCCTCTGCTGATCTCTCCTTTTCTTTTGACCTCCTATCTAGTTTTTCCACTTCTTCCTCAACCCTTTCCCTCCCTATAGGTGAGGCACATTGATTTCTCCTTTTCCACCCTGATTCCTCTTTTCTCGGTTTCTCTTTTTTCCTCAAGTGATAGGTTCTCTCCTAATTCCTTCTTCCCTGCTCCATCTTCCTTCCCATTTGATTTTCATTTCCTTGTTTCCTACCCAATTCCTCCCTTACTTCCCCATTCCCTCTTTTTCCTACTTGTGCAATTCCTTCCCTTATCACTACTCCTCCTCCTCCTCCTTCCCATGTTTCCTACCACCCAATTCCTCTATTTCTTCATTTATTTTTTTTTCCATATTCCCATTCCAACCTTGATCCCTCCTTTCTGCATTTGCCGCCCTCTTTCTTCCTTGATCCCTCATTCCCTCATCCCTACATACCTCCATCAATCCCCCCTATTAACTCAACATAATGAAAACCACATCACCTTCTCTCCCTGACACACATGCAGACCATCCCCTCCTCTTTCTCTCCCTCCATCCATCTATCCAATCCAATGGCGTCCTTCATTTATTTCCTTGGCTCTGGAGAGAAACATCGGATTGGTGTGGAGTTACTGGAGACATTTGTTTCACCAGAGGCGAAAAAAACACAAGCCAAACATGAGCCAAACATTACAACACTAACTCAAATGCCACACTGAGCGGCTCAAACGGGCCCACAGTCCTTTTGGTAACACATACGCTGCTGTTTTTCGGCTCTGCTCAATTAATCTGGCTCAGTCAAGACTGCGTTGAACTGTCATCATAACACTAATAAAGAAAAAGCTTTGAGCTATTTGCATTAAGTGGCCTGCTTGTTTCAAACTGTCAGTTTGCCCGCAGCTCTGGCTCGGCGCAACTTTTGTCCCTCTCTTTCCACCCGTTTATTCCTCTGTGGTCGGGGCACAAATCCCCTCATCATCTCAAAGAAAACACTAAAGGCAGCATGGCCTTGTAAAGCCTCATTAGGCTTAATAACCTTTAGTGAGCACAGAGCAGACACTGTATGCGTGTGCATGAATCTGGTATATGCAGGTATACATTTGTGTGGGACCTGTGCATGTGCCTTTCTGCAGCCGTGCACGCACGCCCACGTGAGTGTGCACGCATGTGTGTGTGTGTGTGAGACAATGTGCGGCAGTATGTGTGTCCTCTGAGAGCGGGGCTAGCTCTGAGCCACAATGCGTCTTATTCAGCAGGGTCCCTGGATTAAAATGTAATTTCATTCAAAGTCGCAAATTGGGTTTTTTACTGTACTAATCTTCATTTTACTAAGCAGAATGAGGTATGTCATTAAAAAAAGAAGTGACTTAATGAAAGAATGCAGGATGGATAGATTGCAGAGGAGAAAGTAGTTCGCCACCAGATCAATAAAAGGTTCTTCTGCATCATAAACAGCAGAAACCTCATGAATTATACACTACAATGCCACATGATTGCGGTGATTATCTTTTAGGGGTAGCTGTAATGACATCAACATTTGCAGCTTAGGCATTCGGCTAATGCTTTTATTCAAAGGGACTTAAAGTTCAGCAGCAAGACAATTGCAGATTCAGATCAGCACTGCAAAAAAAAAAAAAAAGAGTAGCAAGCTAAACAAGTGCATAGAACTGGAGGGGTCAAGAAAGAAGTGCTTTGTACTTGTGCATACAAGGCAGGTAGAAGCCAGACTCTAAGACAAAGGAAGAAAATGCTCTTTTGTATTAAATGGAATATAATGTGGAAATAATAGCTGAACTATACAGAGAGAAAAAAAATATACATTCTCTTCAAATTAGACTCTGTGAAATAGAGTCCTGTACGTCGTGCTTTATGGCAGGATTTCAGGGTGTATTTCAATAGTATTAAATATGACTGGGGGTAAAGTGAGCTGCAGCAACACAACTTCCACTGTGAAAAATGACAAATAATGAATTCACACCGTACCACCCCTCTCACCTAATCACATTCAGGAATCAGCAAAAACCATTTCCTTCAGCTCTCCCTGCTAATACATTTCTGAAATAGAAATCATGATCCACAAAATAATTTCTGTGATATTATCAACAAATCCAGAATTGTTTGGTGAGGCTGCGCTTTCAAAAAAATAAAAAATAAAGACGACAGCCACATTATAAATGCATAGATGTGTTTCTTTTCCAATCACATCTGTTGGCAAATTGCATCAACAAATTATGTTATTTTATAATGACTATGTTGCTATTACCAGCACACCGTAACATACTATTCGAATATCAATTTTAAAACCCATCTCATCATTTTGGGGTTGACTAAGGTGAATTTTTTTGTTTTTTTGGGGGGGAGGAGGTTCTTTCTACTCAAACATCAAATATCCTCATTTTCCCTTCTGGTTCCATGAAAAGCGACTGATGAACAAATAACCTGCCCAAATGCTCGTAATGGCCCTAATGGGAATTAGAAGCCCATTTGCTTTTTTTTTTCCGTTTCCACTCCCCTCGCAGTCTTTCTTTCCTTTCTCCTCTTCCTCCTCTCCTCCCCATCCTGCCTGCCATAGATGGACGAGCGAGATTTACGGTCGGGGGTCACACAGTGGTTCTAATTAGCTTAAGTAGGCTGGGAGGAATAAGCACTTCCTCGGTGAGACGCATCACCGAGTCCCAACGCTCTGTCTGACTAAGCAGGGAGAGGAGAACGCAGACGGCCGGCCGACCCCTGCCTCCGTCTGTCCCTCTGTGTCCTCTCTCGTCCCTCATCACTTCACTGGTGGAGGAATTTCTCCCCCGTCCACCCCGACTCTTGTGAAAACATCTCGTGACAATTTATGGGAGAAATTTGCATAATGATGACAACCCTTCAGCAGCTGGTTACACAGTGTTTTTTGGGGTGTACTGAATAGTAGTTTGGGAAAAATATCTATCATCACAACCTCCAAGAAATGTCACACGACGCCCCCGACGCGGTCGTGCCAAGAGTTGTTCTTTGTTTCCGTCTTCAGACGAAACATGAAGTATGACAAAATTAGCTGACAGGAAAGGAAAAAATAACACCGTGCCACATACTCATTAATTCTTGAAAGACGCTTTGTGTTCGTCTCTCCCATGGACACGTTCTTTGACCTTGTGGACGGAGCCTGCGAAGGCACTCAACAAGTCATCTTTTATGTTTCGGTGGCATTTTAAAAATTTGTGGGGAAATTTACTTGACACTTGGCAGGAAGCAAAGCGAGTCTGACTGCGTACGTGAGAGTCTCGCTTTCCTTCTGTGTGTCTATCCACCTCTTCTCTGATGTCCAGGGAAGGGATCTGTTCACCACAAAAACATGGGCTCAATTCCCAGTACCCTGCAGGAAAAAAAGAAAAAAAAAAAACCTACAGAATTTCAAAACCTCAAGGGGGAAAGACTTCCAAACACAAACACACAAAAAGCCCCTCCTCGTTTGGATCAATCTGTGACAGAGCCGGCAAATTTTTTGGCCTGAATCGTTTGTTTTGTCTCTGCCTTCCTCCAGCCCTCCTTCCTCCTCCGAGGAGCGCTCCTCCCTCCCGATGAGAAAATGTAAAAAGCATTTTTAATTAGAATTATAGATTCTGCTTCTTGTGTTTTGATATCAGCAGTGAAGCCAAGTGCACCGCTGCCTGTTTGTACAAGGCTTACAATTCGCCTCCCTGTTGACCTCAGCCACTCGTCACTGCCCTCTCTGTGTGTGTTTAAGAACCTGTCCCACCTCCTACCAGCCTCCTTTTATTTTTCCTCCTTTTTCTATGGAGATGCACCCCGGGGTGTTGTAGAATGAGAGCACGCCACAATCCCTCACCGGCCACTCCAAAGAAATTCATACGGCTTTAGGGCCGCGACTGGTGCCTACTTTTATTGTCATTAGAGCAAGTGTGTGCTTTTGTGGTAAACTGATCAATATTTCAGTGTCTAATCTGTCTGGGAATTGTGAAAAATGACCATCACAGTTTCCCAGAGTCAAAGGCAGCGTCTCGCTTTGTCCAAAACCCTTGGCAGACCAAAAAATGGATTGAAAATGACCAAAAAAAAGGCCCACAAAGAAGAAAGCAGGCAAATCTGAGATTGATGGACTAATTGTTTGAGCATTACAACCTCTAAGCATCAAAGTGCACAAGCAGAAAGGAGGAATTAGCGATTTTCTATGTAGCCCACGCAGGATTCTTCCTTCCAATTCATTCCCAACTTTTGAATTTCTGGCCCTTATTTGGCTGTTAGTCTTCATGAGACGAATTGTCGCCGCTATTCTTCCTCTGCCGCTTACAAAAAAAACGCGACTGTGGCCGGATATCTGGAACACACAAAGACTAGCCTGACACTAAGAAGGAAAAAAAAATCATGAATTTAATATAAGGCTAAACCGCTTTTGTGTAGCATAAACACAAAAGCAAAAAAAAAAGGTATCCGTTTATGCAGAAATGCTGCTTGAAATTACAGCTAAAAATACTGAGACACAAAGCAAGAGAGTGATGGTTGTTTCTATTTTGCCCCCCTGACTGCTTGGCACACTTCTGTACAACTGAGAGGCCTCCCACAGCTCCAAAGAAACCCTCTTCTCTCCCATCCCGTCTCCCCCTCATATCTCCCCCCTCGCTCTCTCCTTCCACTCTCCTCTGCTTATCTCATGCCGACGCATTCGTCAAGTGGTTTGACTTCTCACTCATGCAAGCTTTATTGAAATCGAATAAGCAATCCATTGTTGACGAAAAAAAAATAAACGCCACAGGACTTAAACTATACATCCATCCTTCCTCCTCCCTTCTCCCCTCGCTGTGTCCAAAATGCCGCCTCTGATTCAGGATGTGTGTGTGTCTCAACCGAACCTGTGTGAAAGTTGAAAGTCCTCTTTATGTGCACGTGCCGGTGTGTGGTGTCTCGGTTGCCCCCCCCCTTGTGCGAGAGTGTGCACGCTCCAGTGTGTGTGTGCGACATGCAGTTGGCTGCTCGGTTGGATAGAGGCGGATATGACTGGAGCTGGATTGACTGACTGGCAAGCAGCTCTACTGCTGCTGGGAATACTAACATGACACACACACACACACACGTGTCTATTGGCTACCTAATTTGCACACAGATGGAACAACACACACGTAAACATGGTGCATATGCAATCGCACAAATAGCATTAACAGCAGGAGAAACACCTCTCCAACAACATCAGCCGCTCCACTGTTTCAGAGAGAGAGAGAGAGAGAGAGAGAGCTGCCGAAAGCCATCTTCAGACATAGATGCACGCACATCCATCCTGGCACAAGCAAATCCACACACACACACACACACACACACACACACACACTCTCTCTCTCACATAGGGTCTGCTAACACACACACAGAGGAGAGCTTAAACAGGAAAAAAAGAAATCACTTGGCTTGAGGGTTCAGTCCAATACCAAGTCAGAGCTAGCAGATATTACATATGCATGTGAAGGGCCTGCAGGTTCACCAGCGTAGCTCAGCTGAGATCAATCCGAGCATCAGACTTTGCTGGAAGGAGGCGTTTAGTGGTAGAAGTTTAAATCCAAACGCCCTTTTAATCTGCAATTAAACATTTTCAATATTTCTGTTCCCAACACTTTTATTTTAATCATTCTTTAAATTGGGCTTAAGGATAATTGCTCTCATTATCCCTGTTAGAATTACTTTTACTTACGCTCTTCGTTTGCCTTTAGCCAGTCTTAGCATCTGGCTGGTTAACAAAAAAGGAGGGTTTTTTTTTCTGTTTTTGCACCAGGACAGACAACAAAATCCCCGCCACATGTTAATGGCTCAGTCAAAGGTTCAGTGGTGAGTGTCAGCTCTCTGCTGCAGGTTCACAGGAAAATGTGTTTGGCCAGAGGGCTGCTCATGATTGAGGTGTAAGGTGCAGGAAGCATTAAAAGCATGATGTACACCCCAATAACCTTTTTATCCCCCTGTTCTTTTACAGATCACTGCTACAGGTGCATCAGGGCAGCACAGAAAAACGCATACTATCCATCCCTACCTTAGTCACAAGCGGCTCTGTGTCCTCCAGGATGGAGATGAAGGGGATCTCCAGGAAAGAGGAGAGGAACTCCACCTGGATCAGCTCCTCCCGGGAGCGGGGGAAGGCGAGCACGGCTGACACACCCCTGACCACCAGGTCCTGGCAGGCACTACGGGACAACGACTCCGGGTCTCCTCCCGCGGGAGATCGAGCCACCATCTCCAGACTCAGGTTGTAGGGCAGCAGAGGAGGGGGCTGGGAGGTGGTGGTGGTGGTGGTGGAGGCGTCTGAACCACCGCTTTGGTGCCGGAGGCTCGCCAGGGCGCGGTTGAGCGCGTTTTGTATCCGTGCCGGCTGGCGGGTCGGCAAGAGCGCGCCGAGGCGCACGGTGTGTCCTATCCGGGCGAGGATGTGGCAGGGCTGGGGGTGAGGGAAGCAGGGCTCCGAGGAGGTGAAGGCGGTTAATAGGAGAAGCAGCAGGAGCGGTCTGGCGGAGAGAAGGAGATGAGTTCTCCCCGGGGCGAGGCAGCAGGTCCAGAGTCCAGAGAGAGACACCATGCTGTAGCTCCGACACACAACAGAGGAGGACTGGGCTCTGCTCGGCGGGAGATGGCATAGCTCCCCTCTTTCTCCCGGCTCCACCGCTCTTTCTCGGACTTGATGGTTTCTTTTCTTTCTCTCTCCTCTCCCCCCCACCCCGACACCACCTCCACCACCACCGTTCCTTATTTGTTGACGCGCGCTGTCGACGGTGATTTGTCGGCGTTTTGACGTTTCGCCTCTCACCTCTTCAAAGTTTTTATGTCAACAGCGAAAGACGCGCTGGTGGAGGAGAGGAGAGATGAGCGCTCGCAGCTTAGAGCGGTCGCCCCGCTTCTGTCAGTCTCTGCTGGAGGAAGGCGCACCAGCTGTGAAGTGTGTGTGTGTGTGTGTGTGTGTCTCAGTGTGTCTCAGTGTGTGTGTGTGTGTGTGTCTCAGTGTGTGTGTGTGTGTCCATGCGCCTGCCCGCCAATAATCTAACCTCTCACGGAGCTTGCCTCTTGTTGAATTTTAATGAAAATTCGTCGGGTAACGTTTCCTCCTGCCTCCGCGGGTCTAGGAGGGAATTTGCTCTTAATGTTTTCATTCAGAATTGAAACTATTGTAAAAAGCAATCAAAAAAAAAAATGTCTCATTGTAATTATTTCATGAATCTTATTATAAGATAGACAATCCAGTATAGAAATTGCTTCACTGCTTTCAGACTGGATTCTTTTACTTTTTAATATTCTGGCACATAAACCAAAAAAAAAAAAAAAGGAGATCTTTCCAACAGCATAAGAGGGATTCTGTGTGTTTCATAAAGATTGATTTGAGGTACAAAGAAGCTTTCCTGAAATTGAATTCTTTAATAAATGGAGGTCATTTGTTTTCTGAGGTAACAGGCCACTTTTAAGCCCCTCTTCTTCTTCCTTCTTCTTCCTCCTCCTCCCTCCAGTCTGCAGCTCTGACCATGATGTTCCCTGCCAGGTTGGCCAACTCAAAGCTAATAGCTCGCTGAAATCTCAATTTTCCTGCGAGATTTATTCCCACTTCCTTCCTGCCGTCCAAGTCGAACATTATCCGTTGTGTAACCACATCTTTTCAGCACCACGGACAGCGCCAATGCCATAAAAGAGATCTACTGTGCATGCTAATTTGGCTTCATGCAAGGGACAGCACTCAGTCCTCGTTTCATTCATTCCGCATTCACTTCTCTTTCGGCCCCCCTGATCTAATTTGCCATCGTTAGAGCAGAACATTAGTAAATCTTTATGTCCACCCAATGAAATCTGGCTCTCATGGTCCCCCCTCCTCTCCTCTCCTCTCCTGTCCCACACACTTCTTTTTTCCTTCCCCTCACCGATAAGTCTTTGTTTGTCAGACACCACTGATGCCTCAAATGTTCTGTTTTTTCCGTCTCCGCTTCGCTTTCATTCTAACTCACTCTCTGCGGCTTTGGCGTGGTGGTGGTGGTGGTGGTGGTGGGGTAAAGCTGCAGGGCTATTTCACTGTGAGGTCTGACATGAAAAGGTTTCTCCGGCGAACCTGCAGATAGAAGTATCACTGCCTCTCTCCTGCACACACACACATTTCCGGGATCAACAAGTCATTTCACAGCCTGCTGGCCGGGTGACCTGGTGTGATATCAGTGCGATTTACTGACAAATCTGAGGCTGTTGGGGGGGGTAGGAGGAGGGCAGGGAGGAGGGAGGAAAATGTTTTCTTACCTTTCCTCCTTCTCCTCATGCTCCACTTGCTCCATGTAGAGAAGAGATGAAAACCAACACTGTGGGCTTTGTTCTGCTGCAGAAACCGCCGGCATTAAACTTGCATGGCTCTTCACACACTCTCCCTCAGGTACCTGTTGAAGCTGGGCAGAAGTGAGAACGAGCTAAGCATTTCTGTCGGTTTATGCGGCGGAGTGCGATGATTATTGGGTAACGTCGAGTTTATCGCAAGGTGACCTGTGCGAAACGTCTACATCTGTATGCGCCGTGCTGATCTGTAAGCAAGATCCAGAAAGAAAACAGCAAATACATACGATAAGAAGGCTGCCTTTCAATCATCTTTGTTGTCGTGTTACATTTTTAAACAGGCTTTTTTTTTGATGTCAGATTCATTGGAAAAGAAGAACAACGAGAGCTGAGATGCTTCTTTTGATACAGATCGGCTCCAACATTAAAACCGTCTGAAGTGTAATCATCCTGCTGTAATCCAATGATCTTCTGGAAAAACCTTGATTCCTGGCGTTCACGTGGATGTTGCTTTGAACAGCTCACTTAAACATTGCTGCACACCTCTCCGAGCCAGCTAATGCCCTCTGGCGAACAACAAAAACTGCTCAGGAGAGGCTCAAGGAACATGAAAAAGAGTCCAAAGCATTGCCTCGTCTTCCAAATTCCTCAAATCCCAATCTGATCAGAACCGATGCATGGAGGCCTCATCCTGCAAAACAGAGGATTCGAACGCCAGACGCCAGTGGACACCCAGAAGATAGTGTTAGTTTTTAGTGCAACAAGTGGGGTTTCAATGTTGTTCAGTAAATATGATGATTATACATCACATGTAGTGAAAGTAGTGGAGAGTCTGCTTCTGGCAGCACAGTTGAAAGCAGCTATACAGACCCTTATCAGTTTGCTTTTCAGCCTTATGTGGATGTGCAAGATGTTGTCTCCTCCCTGCTGCAACACCCTCACCTAGATTGTAAAGGTGGCACTGTGGGGAATCATCTTTCTAAATATTTTCCCCAGTATCTTTTCAAACCATCCAACCTTTCCACGGAGCAAAAAAAAAAAGCTGCTCAGGATGGGTGCAGGCACGTCTACTGTCTCCTGGATCACTGACTATCTGTCGAACAGGCGCCAGCCCAGGTCACCGGGGAGCTCCCCGTCTGATGCGGCGGTTAGTAACGCGGCAGCGCCACGGGGGACTGCTCTGTCTCCATTTCTGCTCTTTGTGTGCGCATCAGAGTTCCGGCGTAACTCTGAATCGTGCCACCTGCAGCAGCCCTCTGATTACGCTGCGATGGTGGGGGCGGTTTGGTGGAATCGGTGGATGACTTGTGGAATCGTACGCTATGAGATGTAAACAAGTGGATGACGGCTGATGACGGCTGGTTGGATGACTAACGCTGACACCGAGCGCTGAGCAGACTCTAATTCTGAGATTTTTTCAACGTTTGCAACAAGATGCGGGAGATCTACTGTGGTCGGCACCGGCAGGCTCGATAAACTCATCCGCAAAGCTCCATCGCACATTGGTCAAAGCATAGAGCCACTTGAGGAGCAGGAGGTCACTAATAAAACTCCTCCCCATCATGGAAAATCTATTCATCCCCCCCTCTATGACTTACTACAACAACATACAGCTCTGTGGTCGTAAAGAGCGTTTTCATTCCCACCTGTCACCACAACACTGTGCAGCAGCTCACCTTTGTGTAACAGATGGACACACTACTGTTCTACCATCTGCACAAAATGTATATATTGGTCACGGCCATTTTTTCTGCACACCTGTTCTTACTGTTCTCTTATTTATTGCTATTTTTGATGTTTATATTCACACATATCTTCATTCAGGGCTGCAGTTGGTAGCACTGTTGCCTCGCAGCAAGAAGGTCGCCGGTTTGCGTCCCGGTGGGGGCACCGGGATCTTTCTGTGTGGAGTTTGCATGTTCTCCCCGTGCAGTGTGGGTTCTCTCCGGGTTCTCCAGCTTCCTCCCACACAGTCCAAAAACATGTTGAGGTTAATTGGTGATTCTAAATTGTCCGTAGGTGTGAATGTGAGTGTGCTTGGTTGTCTGTCTCTAAGTGTAGCCCTGTGATAGACTGGTTACCTGTCCAGGTGAACCTGCCTTCACCCTGAGTCAGCTGGGATACACTCCAGCCCCCCGTGACCCTAGTGAGGATTAAGCGGTGTATAGATAATGGATGGATATCTTCATTCATATTCGCTGTCCTGCTCTGAAAATCTGCTCGTTAAGGTGTAATCAATTTCCCTATACTTTATGTAATTGATTTAATAACCCCTTCTTGCTTGCTAATCAGCTTCACAACATATTATTCGATATAGTAACAAACATAACATTGAAATGATTAAATAGGGGAAGCATATTTTTCAGATGTGCCAGAACAGGTACATTTGCTATTATATAAAAACTGAGTTGCATGGTGCATAACAATACTGTAGATAGCGACTTTACAGTCCAGCAGTTTGTGTTTTTTCCACTAAACAAGCTGGGAATTGTTCCCCTCCGCCACAAAAATTTACATTCCACTCTAAAAATATTAATTAAAAAAAAAACAAACTGCTGATCATTGAACAAAAAAACAAACAAACATAGGCTTATAGCATAAAGACATCTAGTCCACCATGAGAGCGAAAAGAATTAACCGTGAAATAAATTCTACGCGTTGTGCCGTATAGGCGCCACTCTGGAGGCTGGTAAGTGGCAGCGTGACAAACAGAAACATCAGGAGCGAAACTATTTTTCAGCAGTCGGCATAAGCAGAACTGAAAAAAAAAAAAACAGACAGGAATTTTATTTTTGGGCAAGGTGACTGCTTCCACTTGTTGCTCCCTCGCACGGATATAAAGCCGTGTTCAAGAATAGAATAGTGGTACAATTACATTTCGGCAGCACAATGCGTTCCGGGAGGAAGATATTAGGAGTCTCAAGTGTGACTGCAAACCCCATTTGGCGGTAAAAAAAAAAACGCTGCAGAGGGAGAGCGATGACTGGGACATGTCCTTAGCGTGTCCCCAAAGGTTGCAAACAGGTGTCCCACATGCCCCCTTTGTCTGTTTCCCATTAACAATTTCTCCCCCCCCCATGGGTGTATTTGTTTTGATTATGTACATTGTAAGGGATTAATATGGAGAATAGGATTAAGCAGGCATCAGAAACTCAATTAAAAGAGCCCTTCATCTTAGCTAGTGGGGCCGCGGCTCTGTTTCACTGTGTGAGATCCCTCCTCCTGCTCGCTCATCACCTCTTGCCCTCTGTTTGGTTGCGGCCCTCCTCCTTCCTGCCCTCCGTCTTTGCATTTTAAATGTGCTCTCCTTCATCCTTTTTTATCTGTCTGGCTCCACCTATTTCCTCCTGCCTTCACCTTCATCCTCCTCCTTCCTCTGATCTTTCGCTACTTTTTTCCCAGATTTTTGTGGCTCTTTGAGGTAGACAGCAAATTTGCTGTTTGCCCCCAAACATACAACCCACACTATTAAACCACATCAATGATTCATTCCTGAACCGAAACTTCAATTACACTGGTAAAAGACTGCTGGAGAACACAGAGGCTCAGCTGAGGGGTGAGCCAACAACAACTGCCAAGTTGAGTAAGGGCGAGTGCTCTTCTGTGAGGAGGAACGGTTCATGTCTATGCATGTGTGTGTCTCTCATTGTGTAATCCTAAGTAATCTGGCAGTGCAAACCCAGGTAGCACAGAGGCTATTGAAATGCCAGGGAGCCGTGAGTTAGTATTCCTGGCACAGCGCTAAAGGCACTAATATCACCTTTTAGCACAACGCTCGCTAACAAGGGGCGAGACAGAGACACGGGCGGGGAGGTACAGAGGGGAAGAAAGGCAGCGAGAAAGAAAGACAAATAATCAAGTGTGGCGAAGCTGGAAAGGGGTTGGGAGCGGGACGAGGCGCACGAGAGCGGAGAAGTGGGAATGTTTAGGGAAGATTTGGAGTTGGCGTGCGTTATGGCTTTAGAGTCGAAGCAAATTAACGACACGAGTTCATTCCTCTCGGTTCCTTTCACCCTCTGCTCTCCCCCCCGACGTACAAAGACGGTGGTCTATGGAGAGAGACTTATCTAGAAGCAACAGCAGCCCCATGCATGTGTGTGTGTGTGTTCCTGTGTGTGTGTGCCTCTGTTTTTCAAGTGGGTGCGCTGTGCGAGCGTTTGTAACTCTGCGTCTGCGCCGCGTACGGCTACATGCATATGTTTGGCAGAGAACACACACTGCCAGACCTTTTTATGTGTGTGTCTGTGTGTTAAATTCGGTGCCAAGATTTCCTCGTTTTATTTCGAAGTTCAAGTAGCGCTCAAGTGATACCAGGTTTCCACTCCTGTGGATTTTTGGAAGGCTGCTACGAATGCTGACATGTTTACATATAGATGGTGTTTCTACACTCCCACACATTGTGTCATAAGCTATTTTGGTGATGAGAAATTATTTTAGAATTCTTTATTGTGGAGGCAGTTGAAAAAAAAAAAGTATTCCCCGCTGCTATTTTTACCACATAGGGATGAATGAAACCTCTCAGTAGCTGTTGGACGAACTGTCATGTGATGATTAGGGTCATTCTAATAATGTCTGCTCCACAGTGTCTGGTTTGCCTGAAAATTTTGAAGAATAAAATATAGATTTTTATAAAGATGTTTAGCTTTATATTCCAGATACTCTTCGAGACACACATTTTAAAAAAAAAAACTCCCAGTGTAACCCACTTTCAGCATGTGTTTCTCTCACATTGTTGGGACGACAACGTCTCAGTCACTTAAATGTTAACTGCTGCTTCTCATCATGCCGTTAATTCAGAATCTGCAATACTGGAGAAGTAGAAATTGAACAGCCCCATCTTTGAGGACACAATAAAAAATAAAAACTTCAACCATCCATCCATCATCTATACACCGCTTAATCCTCACTAGGGTCATGGGGGGCTGGAGTCTATCCCAGCTGACTCAGGGTGAAGGCAGGAGACACCCTGGACAGGTCACCAGTCTATCACAGGGCTACACTTAGAGACAGACAACCAAGCACACTCACATTCACACCTACAGACAATTTAGAATCACCAATTAACCTCAACATGTTTTTGGACTGTGTGGGAGGAAGCCGGAGAACCTGGAGAGAACCCACGCTGCACGGGGAGAACATGGAGACTCCACGCAGGAAGATCCCGGGTGTCCTCACTGGGACGCGAACTGCTGCTACCAACTGCGCCACCTTGCAGCCCTTTCATATTTCAACTCACCCATAATTTATAATTCGACTATTTGATCTGAAATTAGCATTTCAGCCTTTTATCTTTAATAACTCCTGAGATATTGTCGTCCAAACGTAGCCTCAAATTGCAATGTGCAAAAAAAAAACATGCTGAAAGTGTGTTGACGGGAAATTTTTGAGAAAAAAAAAGACCTGAAAAGTAATTGATACATCTATCTAAAATTCCAAACATACCATTTTAAATGTCCATACGTTATAGAAAAATGTTTCAAGTAAATCAGAGATGGTTGAGCTTAGGGTCCCTGATGATTTGAAATGGAAGAACCCATCAGTGATTCCTTCAGTTATTTATTCAATGTCTAAAAACTTAACTCTGTGTATCAATATTACATATTTAGGGTTTTTTTTGGCCATGAAAATAATCTCTTCCTGCTTTACAGTGGCTTATATGTAGTTCCACACTGTTGCTTCCTCTAGAAATCTCTCTCCATCTCGCTGCAGCTGGAGCACACCAGCTCACCTGGAGCTCTGTTGAACTATGAAGCCATACATGTTCAATCCTAAAGCAAAACAATGACACAGCGAGCCCCATCTGTCGCTGGTTCACTGCATCGTCAAGGGGGAAATGCTCAGCCATGGTGACGACTGCTTGTTTTGCTCATGATGTGTCTTCCAGCATAAAAACCACCACATACAGATTTGTTAACAAGGTAGAAGAACTTGTTTTTCACAGGAGGGGGTCTTTAACTTTTCATTCAGCTCCACCAGCAGGTCAGAGGTTTCTGTTTTCCAGTAAATTAGCATGACCTGGGTGGCACAAAATGTACAAAACAGAAGCGTCTTGATGGATCGCCGAGGAATTTGATAAAGACATTGACATTCCCCTCAGGGTGAATTACATTAACCTCGGAGATCCCCATACTCTATATTAGCACCATTATCGAGTCAAGTTTGTAAATTTGTCCAACAATTTGGTTCATGTCCAAATACTTTGCAAAACTAATTACATCATTCACATCAACTGCAGTTTGTGTTTACTGCTAATTAGCAAATTTATGCCAAAACAGGTGAACGTTATAATATCATATCGACTAAACACCTGCACATTTACCCAAAGCTGCAGAGTCACTAACAAAGATCCCTGTAAACCTCCTTCATAACACGGCAGACATCAAAACAAAGAAATGCTCTTATGTGGTAAATTATTTCTCACAAAAAGGTTTTAAGAATTCACTTAAAAAAATAAAATAAAGTATGCAGGAGTTGCCCGATATTGAATTTTATGTATTTTTAAAAACAAGACTGTCAATATTTTATTTGTCACTTGAGAACCGTAGTTGCAGTTAAACAGTGGATGTCGGTATGAAAACACCGTGCTGTCCCTCTGTTCTTTCCCCAGCTACTCCTGATCAGCAAATCAGGTAAAGTTTGTGTCCTTAAAAAGACCTTGCAGCCTCAAGAAAACGAAATAAAAAAAAGCTGTAGCTCTGCCGGCCGGCCTCTATAGAAATCTAATTCCAGAAACAAAACACACTCGCCGCTGGAGATGCATTCTAGAATTACACGGCGAGGTGAAATTTGATATTTAACGGATCCTTTCCCCGCTTCCGCCACACAAATATCAATCTTATCCTAAGCCGGCCTGATAAACTGTCATCTACGCCGGCGCACATTTTTCATAACAAAAGCCTCACCAACAATACCACATCTCATTAGCATCTTGCCTGCGGTTAAAAAAAAAAAAAAAAAAAAGTCATCTTGAGCACTTCTGTGACCACAAAAGTGGTTCCGCTTTCATGATTGAATTCACAAAACCATTAAAACCCAAACTGTCAAGGTAAGTTTCGGGAGGAATACGTTGTTGCTGTTGGTGAATGGAGCCGAGGAGGCAAGATGACTAATGGCGGGACAGTGGTAGATTCAGTCAAGGACCATCTGTGGCAGAGATTCTGCACTGATTAGCCCCAAATAGTCTCGGAACGTGCTGTAAGGCACAAGCAGCTGCCACGAGAAAATAAAAATAAAAAAAACCCCACGCACGTCTTGTGTGTGTGTATCTGTTTAAACACACATCAAAACCGTGGAGGATGTGTACTCGAGTGTGTGTTTGCGTCCGCTTAATCACCCTCCCTACGAGACGCTGAAGGTTTGTACAGGTGGCCGAGGTGAAGTGTTAATCAGGACCTCTGGAAAAGTTCCAGAGAGGATATGTATGTGAAAAAGAGGGAATATACAGTCAATACCCCCGAGGAGAGTGTATTTGCATAGCTGCATTCTCTGACATGACTGATTAATATGTGCATAATATACTGTTCTGTACATCTCCAAGATCGCGTGTGCGCATTTGTATCCATAAGCGCACACTTTCTGAGCCTTTGTACTGTAAATTACACTGATCTGCTTGTGTAAAACCAACAGTCCTCCTTCTAGAGGATTAGAAAGGCCTAATTTCCCTGCACTTTTGTTTCCTCTAAGGGTCTCAATTGACATTCAGAGAGGAGGGACTCATTCCTAATTAGGTTGGCTCACACATACCGAGATCCGACCAATCAATGAGCCGCTAATGGGCTGTCAGTCAAACGACAAGGCCTGGGACGGGTCAGGGTCGCTAGAGGAATGCCTTAATTTCTCAGCAGAATGGGACAAAATAGGCCAGATAGGAGCCCGGCCAATGGGGGCAATTACAGAAAATGATGAGGTCCAATAGTAGGACACGATGCATAATGAGCAGCAGGACGGCGGAGGGAGGGATACTGTGAGCTTTTTAATCATTTAAACTTTCCCAAGGTGGAACTTGGGAGACGGCCCGCAGCTTTTTTCTTCCACTTTTATGCTCCTTCTTGGTCTCTGATTGTCACAGCGTGTTAGAAGTAAGGTCTGAGACACGTTACAAGCTTGTTTCTGATCATAAACAAGAATGAGGAGGAGAAAAAAAAGAAAAAAGCGCACATATATCAACTGCCATCTGCAGATTTCCTGTCTCTTTTATCTCGGTTGATGCGTAACACCTGTTGCCGATGTACACAAAAGAACAGACAGATGCAGTTTGGTGGTGGGTTGAACAGCTTGTTGAGGTTTGTTTTGTCATTTCCACAGGAGAAAGAAAACATATGAATAGAAAAACCGTCTAAAAAGGCAGAATTACTATAATCCATTGATGAAAGCGCTGTGGGAAATGATTGTATAATCTGCAGAGGGGCAAAAAAAAAACTAAGCTTCCTGTCAAAGAGGAGACAAGTTTTGTCATCGGTAATATGACACACAGATTGTTTAGGCACAAAACTGACATCAAGGCTGCTGACATTTATTGTATTCTTTCATACTTTGTCACAAACTCACTTTGATTGGCCACCGAAAAGTCCTACGGTGTCTGCGGTCTTTGACAAGCGCGTACGACTGGATTAAGAAGAGACCAGCTCCGTTAAAATGAAACGTTTTATTTAATAGCGCCATCGCTGGTGGGGACTTTGTGACAGCTCTAAAGCAAGTGTAACAATCAAAGACAAACGCAGCCGTGACAATAGCAATTTTGCATGTTTTGTTTAAATGATTAAAGAAAACCTTCGGGTTCAAGCGAGCGCTGAAGCTGCACTAATCTGTATCATTATCTTAACACAGGATCAAATGGCTCCATGTAATTACAAAGAGGTCGCCCAGAGTGACAAACGCACAGAGGTTCACCATCCGATTTTTACCTCACGTCTACGGTGTTCTTTAGTCTTTTTTAGCCGATTGTTTTGGTATTTCTGTCTCGCCCCTTTAATTTTTGGGTTAATCAAAAAGCTCTTACAGATTGACAGCAAACATACAAAGCTGAACAAAATCGAACATTAATCTCAAAACTTTATCTCTGGATCTATGAGGTGTGTCAGAGAAGTTTCAGGACTGGTGTCACACTGCAAACTACAAGTTTTCCCCTTCAAGGTGATCCCCCAGGAGTCTAACACACTTCCCCAGCCTTCTCTGCCTTCACGTTGCCATGCAGAAGGATTCTTCCAGGATCCTCTGCAGCTCCGTCGTCACAGCCATCCTGATGTCATCCACATCTTCAAAACAGGTCCCCTTCATGACCCCCTTGAGCTTGGGGAAGAGGAAAAAATCCCACGGAGCCAGGTGGGGTGAGTAGGGAGGTTGCTCCATCACGGCGATGTTCTTCTCAGCCAGGAACTGTCGGATGCTCAGGGTGTTGTGAGCAGGTTGTCATGGTGAATCAGCCACGACTTGTCCTGCCACAACTCTCGCCTCTTCTCTGAACGAATCAAACGCCGCAGGATCTTTTTGTAGACATGCTGGTTGATCGTCTGAAGTGGAAAACTCATAGTTTGGGTTTGAAATATATCTTTTGTGACACCGGTCCTGGAACTTTTCTGACACACCTCGTACATCTTTGATCTGCAGCCACCGGCCTCAATCACCTCCAAAGTGTTTATTGTTCTCTCACGTATTAATTGTCTGTTTCATATCTGCTGTCCTGCTATCCTCACCATCACAACAACCAGTCGAGGCAGACGGCCGCCCTCCCTGAACCTGGTTCTGTCCCAGTTTGTTTTTTGTCCTTCCTGGTAAATCAATCAATCAAATTTTATTTGTACAGCGCTTTTCATGTGCAACAACAACAACGCAAAGTGCTTTACAACATTTAAAAACAACAAAGCATTTAAAAACATTACAACATTTGAAAAAATAAAGTAAACCAGTCCCTCCCACCCTCCATGCATACACATACACATACAACAAATGCAGTCGCGCACACACAGACGCACACTCAGACGCACACACTCACCACGAGACTAAAAGAGGCGTGGCATGGCACTGAGGGATTGTGGGAAACGCTACCATTGGGGCCGTCCACACCAGGAGGAGTTGCAGACCATGACTACTGGGGGCGCCGGCGCCCGGACCCCCGACCTGGCAGACAGGGGGATCCCCCCAACCAGGTGGGGAGCCCCCCAACGAGGTGGAGAGCCCCACAACGAGATGGGGAGCCCCCCAACGAGGTGGGGAGCCCCCCAATCAGCCGGCCGAAAGGACCCGCAGACAGAACCCCCAGCAGCAGACCGCACACAACCCCCAGTGTGGAGGACCCCCCTAAAGGAAACACTGGAATTAAAACTAAAAACTTTAAGAATAAAAGGCCTTATGTAAGATAAAATAAAAGTTAAAAGAGTAAATACATAAAGATAAAATACAAAGATAAAATGCAAATATAAATAAATGATAAGAATATAAAAGAATTAAAGTTCATTTAAAAGCCTGATTAAAAAGGTAAAGAGGAGGTTCGTTGTTCCTTTCCACAACCGCCAAGCGCTCACTCAGAGGAAATCCAAGACGAAACTTTGGGGTCTTTTTTCACCTTACATGTGAAGTGCTATGAGATGACATATATTACAATGACATATAAATAAAATGGAATAAAACTGAATTGAAATTAAGCAAACAGAGACTTTTTTCTGTCATCAGGAGTTGGTGGAGTCCAAAAACAGATCCAAAGAGAAAGTGAATATTAGCCAATCCATCAGCCTCCATCGTTACCAGGCAATAATTGCTCTAAATTGTTTAATCNAAAATCGAACATTAATCTCAAAACTTTATCTCTGGATCTATGAGGTGTGTCAGAGAAGTTTCAGGACTGGTGTCACACTGCTAACTACAAACTACAAGTTTTCCCCTTCAAGGTAATCCCCCTGGAGTCTAACACACTTCCCCAGCCTTCTCTGCCTTCATGCCGCCATGCACTCCTGGAAAGATTCTTCCGGGATCCTCCACAGCTCCGTCGTCACAGCCATCTTGATGTCGTCCATGTCTTCAAAGCGGGTCCCTTGATGACCCCCTTGAGCTTGGGGAAGAGGAAACAATCACACAAAGCCAGGTGGGGTGAGGAGGGAGGTTGCTCCAGCACAGCGATGTTCTTCTCAGCCAGGAACTGTTGGATGCTCAGGGCATTGTGAGCAGGTTGTCATGGTGAATCAGCCACGACTTGTCCTGACACAACTCTCGCCTCTTCTGAACGAATCAAACGCTGCAGGATCTCTTTGTAGACGTGCTGGTTGATCGTCTGAAGTGGAAAACTCATAGTTTGGGTTTGAAATATATATTTTGTGACACCAGTCCTGGAACTTTTCTGACACACCTCGTACATCTTTGATCTGCAGCCACTGGCCTCAACAATCTCCAAAGTGTTTATTGTTCTCTCACGTATTAATTGTCTGTTTCATATCTGCTGTCCTGCTGTCCTCACCATCACAACAACCAGTCAAGGCAGACGGCCGCCCTCCCTGAACCTGGTTCTGTCCCAGTTTGTTTTTTGTCCTTCCTGGTAAAGGGGAGGTTCGTTGTTCCTTTACACTAGCGCCAAGCACTCACTCAAAGGGAATCCAAGATGAAACTTTGGGGTCTTTTTTCACCTTACATGTGAAGTGCTATGAGATGACATATGTTGCAATGACATATAAATAAAATTGAATAAAATTGAATTGAAATGAAGCAAAAAGAGACTTTTTTTTTCTGTCATCAGGAGTTGTTGGAGTCCAAAAACAGATCCAAAGAGAAAGTGAATATTAGCCAATCCATCAGCCTCCATCGTTACCAGGCAATAATTGCTCTAAATTGTTTAATCGGTGGTCTCTACAAAGGCAGGAAAGTCAATCAGAAGACACAAACCTCGTAATACAGTTTCTCCATATGCACGGCTAAAGAGGCTTCCCTGGTCTTGCAGTTCTTCCATGTGCTTAGAAAAGACTACAAATGAGCAAGGTTCGTTCCAAGGAAATCCCGCATGGAGAAACGCAACCAAGCAAAACATTTCAACATCTCAAACCACCTCAGACGTCTGAAGGTTAGTCACGTAAAGGAAAATGACAATTAAGGCAGAGTGAAAGCAGACTGTTTAGCGAGCACTCACTCAGCTGTCGGCGTCATTTTGTTCTCCTGTTTTTTTTTTATCCTGTGTCCTTTTTTTTCGTGGGTGCTCCATTATCTCCTATAACTGCAGAGAAAAATTGAAGGCTGACAGACCTGAAACAATATTTTGGCAACAGCCTGACAGATATAGTATAGAAACAGATATGGAGGTACAAGTTTATTTGTTTCTTGTTTATTGCTGTGCACTTTATTGCCCGCGGTCCATTATCTCCTAAAAGCAGGCGAAATTTGAGGGCCGACCGACTTAACGATATTTTGTGCAATAGCCGTTTCTTTCGGTTGCAGGTTTTAGAGTCTGAAGTTGGAGTAAAGTGATAGAGGTCCTGTCTTTTGTTTCTGTCTATTGGAATTGATTTTTGTTCCCTCGGTGTAATTTATTGTCCTGACCTGGTGTGTAGTGCACTTTGAGCCTTTATTCTGTTTATTTTACCAAACGCTATTTCTTTTATTTCACAGGAAAGTTGGGCTTGTTAAGCTCTAAGCTGTTTTCCAATAAGCGAGCACAGTCGGCTGTGGTTTAAGTCGCGTCTCCGACAAAGAGAGAGTGGAATATCCTGCACATGTGGATAAATAAACGGCTGTCAGTTCGTGATACTTTCTTATGAGAACTTCATATACTGTTTGGATGATAAGTGGCTGATGATGCTTAAAGCGATCGGCTCCAAAAATCCCGATCAGGGCACCACGCAGTAATCCTGTCAATGTCGTGTCAGAGAAAATGATGATGCTTCAAATTGTCGATTGAAAAGAAACACACAAATATCCTTCGCCCGTCTTAGTTGACTCACTCAGTCAAATAAGCATAAAGTAATATATCATTAACACTTATACAAGGCAAAAGATCTTCACAAAATTAGCCTCATTATTACAAAAATGACGCCATGTGCAAGAAAACTGTACAACGCTCGAGTATGTCGCAGGCTGCTTTACAGCCCGAGACAGGAGCTGAATGTGACATGATGTCAAAAGGCAGAATGAATGAAAAGCTTCCAACGTATTTATCCTCTTAACAAAAACATCAAAAAGGAAAAACACGCACGGATGCAACGCCAGGCGAGGAGGACGAAGAGTGACAAGCTGCAATGGCGCTTTGCTGCAAGCAAAGTAATGAGGGTTTTACGGCAAATGGGATCTTAATTTAGAGATGCACGTGCAACAACAGACTTTCCGCACGACACAGAGGCTACACCAATCCTTTCAGCCATGGTTTAATTCATGTGGGGTAATTACAGAAGGGTTTCAGAGTTAATTTGACAATGACATATGACGTGCAACATCATGTTAACTAGTTTCTTCCATTCGGTTCCTCGTGCAGAATGTGCAAAACATAGAGAAATAAGCCACAAAAAATGTGCATAACTGTGCATACATTTGTCTTCTGGCTGGAAGTGATAGAAAGATGATGATGATAAAAAATATATTTGATTGTTTTGGAGGCTTTTGACAAAGAAAAATCCATCCTAAATCAAAATTTGGCATGGGTATGAATAATTCTAAGCTTCTGAAAATGTTATCATATCTTACCTTGTCCGACACCTATCTACAATATCACACACTGCAGTTCAAAGTCAGTTTTTTTCTTCTTCTCTTAATTTATGAGCGTTTACTTGGTCTAAAATTCCAAAGTTCAGTCTCTCTCTCTCTCTGAAAAAGTTTGGCTGACTTGAGTTCTTGCCTTATATTTCTCATGAAGCTTAATTTCTTCATTTCATCGTTGCGCTCTTCGTTTCATCATCACACTGAAGCCTTTGATCCCCAATATTTGCCCATTTCCATACAATCTTTGTAGATTGATTGAGCTAAAAGTGAAGTTTTAGGGACTGTTTCAGCAGAGAATTAGTATCTTTAAGATCTAAACAAATGTAGCGCAAATTGTCTTTGATCAACCTGATATGCGTGAACGCGGCGCGTGTGCGTTTCCGCTTCACGCCGGAGGGATGTGTGGGTTAATTGCATTTTTTTTTTTCTTTGTTAATTTACAGGCGAGAAAGATTAGCTGTACCTTGCAACTGTTTATCAAATGCAGTTTTTTTTCCTAGTGGGGAAAAAAAAAGAAATGTTCCCAATATTCTCCCTCCAAGACAAAGCTTCCCCTGAAACAGCAGTATGGAGGCAGCCGATATTAAACATGGGTAGATCAGTTTCTTCACGCGTACGTGGGTGAGAAAAAAATAAAAATCAGGCTGCGGCAGGCTGTCACGGTGAGGAAGATGTACATGTCGAGTTCCACAGGTTAATGTCCCCCTGGCTAACAGTGAGCTGTGATAATAGGTAAGAGCTGTGCCCATTACTCCCATTGTCATAGGGGAGGCTGCACTGTGCTGAGCTGGCAGTGCTAGGTGCAGGGGATTACATTAATATAGGCCACTATGCCTCTCCCCAAGCGTTCGCAGCACTTTGCAATGTGTAGAGCCGTGGAGAGAGGAGGAGGAGGAGGAGGAGGAGGAGGAGGAAGAGGAGGGAGGGAGGGGAGGCTGAGGAGCCCAAACTCACCTCATAGCAGGAGCACAGGGCAGCTGGGTAATAATAAGAGGTCCTGCATGGGGCTAATATGAGCTAATCTGTGTCTTCTATGATCTATTTCAATCTAATCAGCCTCTTTCCCATGTAGGCCATTTGTCACTGCATTAACATGGGACTCGCTAATGAAGTTGACGACAGACAGGCCGCCTTCCCCGGCCAGGGCTGCCCGATCGTAATTATATCTCCTCAGAAGCACATCCGTTCTGACCACCTCTAGCTGCTCCTCCTTTAAATCCTTAACACCTCCAGCTTCTATTTCCTTTCTGAGCACATTTGAGTCATGGATTTTTTTTTAGGTTTTTTTGTCCCCCATGTCTAGACTTTGTCCACAGTCGTATGTTGAAAAACGCTGCGTCATTTCTCACTAATAGCAGCGCCGGATATGCCATTGAAATCATATTTGTCTTGTTTAGTAAGCATCCTCTTTAGGGCTTGTTTTAGTTGTCCTCTAATGATCTAAACTAGCTGTAAGCTGCAAATAACGCACCTCACAGACTAGATGAAGTCAAACCATTGTTAGTTTCCTGCCCAGACATGGAGTAAGATCAGTTTGGAGTCACATCTCCTTTTAATTTTCTCCTAGTTTTTGCCACCGTCGAAGAGAAAAATCAGCCTCTTTCAGTATTTACCATATCACTATGTTCACAACTGGCTGCGAACGCTGTGTGTCGGTGGGGGCAGGTGAAATACTGTGCAGTTGGAGCCGGGTTTTTTTTTTTGCAAACAGCTGCTTGCTGCAGCTGGAAACAGGCTGATGGGCTGAACCCAAAACATTAAATTTGCAGGCTCTGTAGAGCCGAGGGGGGAAACTGCTAAGTCAGGCTGTAATTCTGTTTGTTTTCCCACTTTAAATGGCTCCTTTCAAATTCCACAGTCATTTGAACCATTGTTAATATGAAAATATCCATAAGTGCGGCTTTGAAAACTCATAATAGCGCTTCGGCTCCGCGCTGAGCTGGATGTGTACCGAATTTGTAGCTGGGAGGTTTTTTTTTTTTTTTTTTACTTTGGGCTTTAAAAATTTATTAGTGCTCAAGCACAAATCCCTGCCCTGATCGGCCATGTTGACAAGACCAATTACATCTCAATTTGATCCTCAGACATAATAAAGTGTCATTCATGTACAGTACAGCATAAATCTGACAAAAGCCTGATTGCGGGGTCACTCTTTGTCTCTCTTAATCACTGGCTCACTCGGATGCTTAATCACTTTTTCCTTTTCCTCTTATCTCCACTCCATTCCCTTTCTATCCTCTCGTCTTAATTTACACCCTCCTTTCCCCCATCACTCCTCTCTCCTTGCCTATCCATCCTATTTCCTGGACTAATTCACCGTCCTTCCTCCTTTACCGTTTCGTCTTTCATTCACTACTTGATCTCGCGCTCACTCACTCATCCCCTTTTCTCCATCTGTTCTTCTCTTACTCGCTTCCTTCATCCATCCTTGTCACTTTGTCTCCAGCTTCCCCATTGTGCTCTCCTCTTTCTTTTTCTTTTTTTTGTGTTGTTGCCTCAAACGCTCTTGCCAGCTCCTTACTCCTCTTATCCCTCTGTGATACTCCCCTGCTCTCACTCCCTCTAATGATACACTCTCTTTTGCTCACTTTTCAGTTTTTCTCCCCTCTCCCTCGCCTCTTCTGCGCTCAGGCTTTCCTCCCTCCTTTACTCTGCCTCACATCTATTATTCTCCCTCTCCTCCCAATCCTTCTGTACACTCTCTCTCCCTCCTATATATTTCTCAACGTCTCTCTGTCTCTCCCCTTCTTTCCATTCTCTCTGAGCGATGGCTCTATTGATTCTCTCTGTGATGATATTGCCCAAGGACAACAACGGGGCAGAAAACCTCTTTAACTTACCTGAAGTCGGGTGTGTGCGGCGTGCGCTTTGTGTGTGCGCAACCAGAGGCCAGTTTAACTTTTAGGAGTCATCGCTAATCACATGTCAGAAAACTGCCTCTGGCCCGTGTGTGTGTTTCTATGGAAGCTGTGTAGGTTTAAAAACCCTCCCGAATGTCTATATGTGCAGCTGGGTTCAGATGAGACCGGCAGGCGAAAGAAGTAAAAAAAAAAAAGAAAGCTAAAAGTTTCGTCCTCTAATTTTCCTAATCTTATGTTGGGGTGTGGCCACAAATCTCCAACTGGCTCCGTGGCCAGACATCAGAAGCTATCGGTCTGTGTTTGGGATAATTTCCCCCCCTTACTGTCCAAACTCTTGGAAAGCCTTCTGCGCTGTTGGCTTGGACGACCGGTGGACGACTGCAGTCATAGATGCAGATGCTTCTCAAGTAGCCAGATTGTGAGCGGAAGCTTCCTGCAATCAGGATGGGACACACTAAAATCACACACACACATAAACACAGAGGCATGATCTCTTACACCTTTTCACACGTGTGCGCGCTCAGATCTGAATAAGATACCAGCGAGGGAATAAACATTACAAACAAACAAACAAACAAAAAAAATAGCAGCGTCTGCAAACTGACTTTTTCCTCCCTTGGTGTACATTTATTTAGGTTCCCTGACATTTTGAGCTGCACAGCAGATATTTATTAAATTCACTGAAAATGAACCTGCAGTGGTGGCTATTGTGGAAATTCCGCCTTGCGTGCAGCTATCCCGCATTAGTGCTGCAGGATAGCTACAAGGGAAGCAATTTGTTTTGGTTACAGTATTCCCCGTAAGTACAGCAGTGGTGCGGAAAGCATCTAAAATGTGCCTTCGCCTGGTTCATCTGTATTCATCCCCATGGGCATGCATTTAATTCAGTTACATAATGTTGAGCTGTAAAATAACTATCCATAAACCTCAAAACTCACTAAAAACATTTAGCGAATGCGCTGAATAAGCGGGAATGAATTCATATCCCTCGGACGCTATAAATTAAGAGCATAAAATAAGAAAACAGCACGGTTTAATCTCACAAGAAATGACTTTCGCATTGCATGGCTAATTGTGCGTGCGCTCCAAACATCTTGGAATATTTGCTCTGAGGTGTCACTTGAGATCTTGCTGGTCACTTATAAACTTTTACAACCAGGGAGTTACTTGCTTATGGAAGGAAAAAGAGTTTAAAGTTTCCAGCTGTATTTTGTACAAATGTTTTTATTTTATTTTATTCCTGTGGTAGATAAAATCACAAGTCGACCACAGAGGACCACTGAGCAGCTCCCAGGTACTGACTAGCTCCAGGGCACCTGATATCTAGTAGTGACAGGAACCATGATAGCCACAAGATCACAATTAATTCAGCTACTTAACTTTCAGACAAACCCCGAGGACTTTTTTTTTTTTCCTCATAGCGGCTGCTTCAGGAGTTCTGAAGGGAGAGTATTATTCATAGAAACATTTTCCTGAGGCCACCGATGCCTCACACGTTCACCGCCAGTGCGCGTTTAATAATATCCCTTGTTTGTGATGAATCATGCATTCTTATATAACACAGTGACCTTTCCCTCTTTACTCATCGCTCCAGGTGCTGTCAGCCTCCATCTTTAGGAAAATTTCCTGCGTGTGAACCGCCGGGATCGGACGCATATTATTACGCGTGATACAGTGTAGACGCTACAGTGCGAACACACGCTCGAGTGATGTTGCTTAAAGCTTAAAAACCGCGCTCGACCCGAGCCGTGTTTAATTTGTAACACCTCCCGAGATACGGTGTACCGTAATTGCTCTGAACCACGGGCGGTTGGGCTATTTTTCCAGGATAAGATAACATAGTGCAAGGTCTAATGGAGTTCCCGCGGAGAAGCAGGAAGAGAGAGCGAGACGTGGCTGCAGAGAGAAAGAGAGAGAGAGGGAAGCTAAAATGAAAGACAAGGACGGAGAAGGCGTGTGATGAAGGGAAAACCCTCAATCTTTACTTTACTCACGCTGAGGCTGGCGTGCGCCCACACACGGCGCGTACACACATTCCCCCGTGCGTGCTCTTACATTCATTCATGCGCAGCGGCTGCCAAAAAAAAAAAAGCGCGTCCCGTACATGCATGCATGCGTCGGCCGTGCGCACGTATATACGCTCTGGCTGTCCTGAGCCAATAACACAAATTGAGAGCGTGCATAAATTCTTGTCGGCGGTAGCAGCTTGTCCCGTGAAGGTCAAAGCGCTGTTTTTCAGCGTGCCTGCCGTTTGACGGATCCCTGCTTCCTCCGTGTACATCTGTGCACAGCCCGGCTTCTTCCTCTTTGTCTTCATCCTTTCTATCTTTATTTCTGCTTTTCATTCATTCTCCTTGCACCTTTTTTCTCCTTCCATTCATCTTCCCTCTTTTTTTTTTTTTTATAAGTTCTTGCCTTTGCTATTTTCTACTTGTCTCTTTTTTGGCTCTTCTTTGATCCACCACCAACTTCTAAGCGCCGTCTCGCCCTCTCCTCATTGTTGATAGGCTCTGTGATTCTCCTTTTTGTCTCACTTTCCGTCACACTCCTTCTCTTTGTGGCCAACAAGCAGCCCGACCGGGGATGTCAAGGTTTATCTCTAATGATGAAACAGAGCTGCACACAAACACGTCTGAGCAGCACGTTCAGACGGTCTTCCTCCTCCGCTAATCCCGTCATCACTACCGTCTCCCCCCTCCTAAACTCCTTTCGTCTTTACACTGTATCTCAGTATTTGCTCGTCTATCCATGTGTGCGTGATCTAAGGATGCTCTGTGTGTGTCTATCAGACGCAGAGCTAATTGAGGTCATTGGTGGTGCACATGCTGAAGCAGGGAGACGAGAAAAAAAAAAATCCTGCAGCTTTGAACCTTCTCTCTGCTCAGCACACTGCCAAAAAAATAAGAAAAAATCTCCCTCCCTCTCTCTCTCTCTCTCTCATCATACATTAATAACACACACTAACTCGCACACACAAACATGCAGGAAGACACACACACGTTTAATTTGTGACCAAACAGAAGCTTTTAATCCTCGGATTTCGGCGAGGCTGCGCATATGTGTTTACAGTGCAGTGTGTGTGTGTGCACGGCTGGTCTTTGTAAATGAATCCCAGGGTTTGTAAGGTAACTCCTATGAGGTATGGTCTGAAATGAAAATAAATCAGAGAATGCTCCATCCTCTTTTAACCCGGGGGTGTTTCTGTCCTTCTCTGCTTGGTGTCAATAACCACACACACACACACACACACACACACACACACCCAGAGACATGCACAGATCCAATAAGACCTCTCAAACCAAACCCCCCCCCACACCGGTGCTGTAGGGGCAGCTGATGGTGACTGATAACTCACTGAGGAGGAAGAATAAACCAAACTGTCAGAGTTCATTTCAAGACCAGCGCTTTCAACTCAAAGAGGTTTTTCAGAAATCTCCGGGGACAATCCAAAAACCAAGCTCTAGTGCCCGCTCTGTGTGATTTTTCTTATACATTTAGTCGTAAGAAAAGCGGATTTATTGTTCCTCGGCGATAAAGCTACAGGAAATGTTTTCAGTCAAATGCGAAGGCAGTGAAATCTGAAGGAAGCACGACACACCTGAATTGAACCCGGGTTTCTGGTCTCATGCCACCCCATTAACTTGTTTACCTCTCACAAATTTACAGCCTGCCTTTCGAAACACTTGGCCAGGAGACACATCCGGAAGCAGTAAATGTTTTGTTTTTCCTTCAACCCTTGTTGAAACAGAAACTCGAGTGGAACAAAATATCGAGACAGTAGTGTGCAGTGCTCCAGTCTTCAGCCTCCTCTTTATGTTACATCTCTTCTATTTATTTTTTTATATAAGAACGTTAAAGCATATCTCATTTATGGATTCTATCAAATTACCTCATTGTTGTTCAATAAATATTTTATCTGCTTGTTTTTCCCCTTGTTTGTCTGGTGATGTGTGCATTATTCTGGCATCAAAAACCTCGTACAACCTTGTTCAAGTGGGACGAGCTGCTTTTCCCTTCAGTAAATCTTCCAATTTTAAAATGTTCTTTCGATTTCATCCTCAGCAGTCATCAAAGGAACTCAGAAGTCTCAGTGATAGGTGGTTGCAGTTATGGAAATCAGTCTGAATTATTCAAACTTTGTCTTGAGACATCATCCATCATGTATGTTGGTTTGTTCTCAATACGGTGATTTCCAAATGCCTAACGGCTAAATCATGCTTCTCGCGTCCACAAGGGGCCGTAAATTTCATCATCGAGTCTACAAGGGATTGTGCGGACCGTCTGCACTGCAAATGCGGCAAACGTGTGCGTGTGCCTGGAAAACAAATTTTTGTTTAAAACAAGGGCTTATTATGAGGCGAGACTGTGTGAAGAGATTCAACATCCCCTTTACAGTTCACCTTTAAAAGAGTGGTAATTCAAACGCTTACTGCCCGACTCTGGAGATTTATTTGCACGCCTGTAATGCCCAGTGGAAGTTCTAAATTCCCCAGATATCCTGTGCTGAGTCCCATCACTGTGCTTGCCTCTCACTGAGACAGTGCTGCAGCTGTAACTCGCTGAACGAAAAGAGCAAAGACACAGCCAGGGTTTCAGAGGTATCCATAGAAATCCTATGTGACTTTCTGCGTTCAAAATGGGGGGCAATGCGACCATCTACGTAGGAATCCATGTACGCAACAGCAAGGCTTTTTAAAAATGTAACTAGGAACAAAACACTGCGCTACAGTTGTTGTTGTTCTACTCATCCATAATTTTAAAATCTGAGATGCAATGTAATATTGAGCATCTATTCTGTTCGTGGTGCAGAATTTTAAGCAATCCGATATCTTTGATTTTAGAACCCTCTCTTCATACTCGACCCCGACGAAGATCTTGAAACACGGCCACTTGGGCTACTTTTTCTTTTGACTGAATGGGTAAGACTATTTTGTTTTTTTTTTTTATTTGGGAATTTTCCACCAGAAACAAATGTGGCTACATTCCAATGAATTGGTCCCTCGTGTTGCATGAGTCACAGGCTGGAGACTGACATAGGTCAGTGAGTTCAGCAGGCTCCGTTTGACACACAGCGACAATAACCGATGGCAAAAGGTGTAGCTTTGACGGAGTGCAGCAGAACAACACTCTGCTGGGACTTTTTCCCTCCAAGTGAGGAGGCAGTTTGCATAATTCAGTCGAAACTCATATGCATGTTTTAATCGCGTGAAGAGCCAATCATCGTTACAGGGTATGTCATGCAAGAAAACCGATAAATACCAACTGGAAAGGCCATAGTTGTATTGATGTTTATGGTGCAGCAAATCATGCATTAAGGAACACATAGAAAAACATTCCATCTGAAAGGTTGCCGGTGGCCTTTGAGTGGCACAGTGAATTAAATATTTTTTTTTGTACCAAGCTACTGTCAACTAGCAAAGATGAAAAGGTGGCAAAGCATCCTTTGATTCATCACTCTTTTGACGGTTTCTTTATTTGAGATGCATTTGTAAAGAAACGCTACAAAGCCAGCCTGTTAAACTTGGACAGCTTGTGCTGCCACTATGCCTGCAAGAGATGAAAGCTCACTTAGCTTTGTTTTCATAGCCTAGCCTGTTAGACGGGTCTGACCTTTGCCTGCATTAGAACTTTTCATCAGAACTAATGTTTGGCTTCATTTGCTCGGCACAAGTACATAAATGGAATCGACCATTCATCCATGTTCTTTCGCTTCTCTGGGGTCGTGTTACAGCGGCAGCAGGGAAAGCAAGTCATTCCATAAGTCCCTCTCCAGAGCAATGGTTCCCAGTTGTCCCAAAGGGGATCCCAAGGCCAGATGAGATATGTAATCCCTCCAGTGAGTTCAAGGTCTACCCCAGGGTCTCCTCCCAGTTGGGTAAGCCTGGTAAACCTCCAAACTATGTCCAGGAGGCATCCTAATCAGATGCCCCAAGCACCTCAGCTGGCTTCTTTCAACATGAAAGAACAGTGCCTCTACCCACAGCTCCTTCCAGGTGCCCGAGCCCAGCCGCCTTATGAAGGAAACTCAATTCGGTCGCTTGTATCCGCAATGTCATTCTTTCGGTCACTACCCAGAGCACATAACTATAGACAAGGTTTGAAATGTAGGTCAACCATTAAATCGAGAGCGTCACCTTCTGACTCAGCTCCCGCTCCGTCACAAATGCCCAGTGCAACGTTTGCATCCTCAGTAACCCCATCCCCATCCGGTGATATGCACAGTATTATTAACCTGTCCAGCAAACGGGCGCCATAATATCTTTTTGTCCAGATACAATATTTATATATATTTTACCATTCTAAAAATTATTCCATGCTAATAATTTAACAGCTTTATCTCCATCCAAGCCTTTGAAGAGCACTGGCCGCCTGAAATAAATACACTTCAACTCTGCTATCATGCTGCTGTTACAGAGAATAAATAAATAAAAATAAAAATGAAGAAAGATACATCAGTTTCCAGTGACAAGCCTCCATTAGTGATGCATCACCTTCATGCACTGATGCATCATTTCTTATGTATAAGACAATTCAGCCCATTGATTAGCAGTCAGGCTGCGGAGGCAAAAAAAAACGCATGGGGAGCGCAGGGTCACAGGGTATGAACTCACCAAGGGCTGAGCTGAGAGAAATGGGTACTGTAAGCTGCTGTCGCCACCGGCACAAGGCGCCACGCAGCACAATAATAACCATTCATCATACAAGCAGGGCATTAATTATAACCATTCATAATTAAGCTCCTAACTGACAAGAAATGAATACTGATCACACAAGGCAACAAAAAAAAAAAACACTTTAAATAAATCACTAACACGCCTGTAGCTCCTGAGATCAATACTCAGACTGACTTTACCTTAATCTCATGTGTTTCTACTGTATACTCACAAGCCAAGGTCAACATTTTTTGGGGGAGCCTGCGTTGTCAGGAGACTAATAATCCTCATGTCATTATCGGCGCTATGACATGCTACAGTGGGTATCAATGAAACCATAATCAATTTCCAGGCATCAAGCCAGTTGGAAGATGTTTATGATGCATTTTTACTATCACACTGAGAGACAGAATAATGGCCTGCTGGGTGTGTTTGTTTCACATAGTAAACAGAGCCATTTATTGATCTGCTCGTGTGAACTCACTCAGTCAAACAGACAGGGGGGGGAAAAAAAAAGAAAAAAAAACTGATGCAAAAGTAATGAGAAACGTGATTCAATCCGGCTAAATCTAATTTGGGAATCCTGCTTGACAATGGAGAAATTGTTTGTCATCTCAACAGAATTGCGAAGCATTAAGATAATGGTGCGGAGGTGGATAGCATCGCTGCACGGGAGATTGACTTGTATGCGTTGGAAAGTTCCTCGTATTTCATTCATGAGTCTTCCTCATGTTGGGTCCAATTCGCAGCTGGACTTAAAGGGAATCAATAATCCTGCCATGGAAATTCTGACATCAAAGAGAAATTCCTTGAACTGTAAAGAATATAAAGTAGCTATCTGGCTGACTTCTGCTTTAACGAATTTGCAGCAATTTATTAAATTCGTGCAGTTCAGAAATAGTTAGACGCTTTAAGACTTTGGTTTATTAACCGCAAGGTTTCAATTCCAATACTAATCTGTCGTATCTGATGATCCCGAATGCTCCTTAAAGTTGTTCACTCTTTGTTTTTTTTTTACCAAACACAGAGGAAGTCAGCTCAGTTCTTGTCACACACTGGATAATAATCCTCCCAGAATAATGACTCGAGAGTCTTAGATGAATTTGCCCAGTAAATAAGCTGAAAATACAAGGAACACGATTTACAAGAGCATAGTAAACAACTTTTACGCAAGATGTGATTGTCCCGAAATACCATAAAATGGAAACTCGAAATCATCTAAAAGCCATATAATTTCCTTACGACCGGTGCTGCTTCTCTTTCTCCTGCGGTCCCTGCTTCCCATTAGATTATGAATGCCTCTCCTTCTCCTCCCCGTTCTGCTAAAATCTCTTTATTTTCAAAAATACCATTTGCTTATTTGCTTTCATGCAGAGACTTAACTCAGCCTAAGTCACACAGTCTTCATTTCTGTATAGTAAATATGTAGCTGGCACCGGCAGACAGCGAGCTTGTAGACTGGCAACGGGGGGGAGGAAGAAACATCTCAATCTGGCTGTGCACAGGAAACAAAATTCACCTACCAGCAAAGTCAGAGCTCATAAATTAACATGTTATATCTCGTTTGTTAAATCTGAAAGTGTAAAACGCCAATTTTTCATTTTAGAGAGTGGTTTATGTAACAGACTGTTTCTTGGCTAGAACCTTCTTGGAGAAATGTGAAGACTGGTTGAGATCGTTTCATTTATTGTCAACACAAATAAACTTGTTTCAGGAACATCCTTTAGTTAATATCTTGATGCTCCCATCTGCCTTGTTTTAAAAATATTCTTAAATTACAGGAACTGCAAAGACTTTCTTTCACTGTCTAAAAATGCTCAAAGATTCCCTCTTTAATACATTTTTTTTAAACATTATTTAACTGTCTAGATGGTGTTTTTTTGTACTGAACAAATTAGTTTATGAAGTTATATCCATTCTTTTGAACACAGGGGAGTAAGTATTGGTTGTTCCATCGCATGGCATCCCGACAACAGAATGTGCGTCATGAAACAACCGAGTACATACTGTATTGGAAATGATAACGGGCAGATGGAGAGTGGGGTCATAGACCAGAAATCACAACTCAGTAACAAATGTGTCCACCATTTCAATTGTGCAGAGCCGCAAATCTGTAGCGAGTTAATGAGGTTGTCAGTGCTGCTTTGTGGAACGTCGGCCCACTCTTTCTGAAGGGCTCGGTGAAGTTGGCGGACATTTTTGGGGACGGGATTGTACGCGTCTGAAACAACATCCTAGATGACAAATGGTGCGATTGTGGACATTCAAGTGCCTGGCTATGGACCAAACTGACATTTCTGTTGTTGTCTGTTGGTATCTGAATAAAGCCGCATTTTAAGACGGCCTTTTGTAGTCGTCGTGTAAGAGGAGCATCTTTTTGTATGTCGGCTCGAAGAAAACTAAAGCTCCAGTCGGCGATATCATGAGGGTGATTATCAACTTTCTTTGTTAACTCAGGCTTCACATAAAAGAGGGAGTTGAACGTATCATATGACTCTTCTTTCACACAGAAGGAAACGATTGTGCATCATCTATTTGAGTCAACAGGTTGTTAAAATGGAGAGCTATTAAATAATAATAATATAATAATTGATCAGATTTATATAGCGCTTTTCTGGACACTCAAAGACGCTTTACACTGTCAATTATTCATTCACATTCATTCTGGTGGTGGTAACTACGATTGTAGCCACAGCTGCCATGGGGCAGACTGACAGAGGCGCGGCTGCCATTCTGCCCCTCCAACCACCACCTCAAGCAATCCATTCATACGCATTCACACCAGGCAAGGTGGGTGAAGTGTCTTGCCCAAGGACACAACGACCATGAAACAGGTTACAGGGTGGAATCGAACCGCCGACCTTCCGATCATCGACCGACTCGCTCTACCACCTGAGCCACAGCCGCCCCGAGAATAGACATTTATGATGGTACAAAGGCTTCATATAATTAAACATATTGTATTGGAGTGGTTCACGTCTGACTCTGTCCCATAATGCAGGATATCGATTTATTTTTGACCAAATCAAACTAACATTTGTGTTCTTGACTATTTGTTGTAATAAATAGAATCAACTTTCTGATCCATATTCTATCAGCATTGAACCAGACTTGACAGCAAATCAGGACCAAACATTTAAATATTTTAATGCGACCATCAATTGAATACACGTGGGGTTCTTATGGAAACATGATGCATACAGTGTGTGATACCATAACTACACAGCAGTCATATGAGTAACATACAGCTCAACAGGTTTGCATGTATGTAACACATTCCCTCAGCTGAGAATCTGTATTGCTCATAAAGAATCGTCAGGAAACGATTTGGATAAAAGCCGACGATTTAAATCCAAAACTCTGAACATAACCTGCTCCAGACTAAGTTAACTCCACAGCATCAGTCACCATGGTGATCTAGTGGGTTAAAAGAGAGCCACCGTCTTGACACTGAAAACTTTAGGCTCAACATATCTCGCTAACCCAGCTGATCTCGCTTCGTAGTACAGCCCTCTGATGACAGATTTACTCAGTGGTCAAGAATTAGTCATCGGTTAACCGATTCAAAAAGTTAACCGCATTAATCCTTTAATAGGTGTACAAACTTTGAGACTTGTTAGTGAAGTAAGCAGTCAACTGTCCGTCTGAAAAACACAGATTCAGACATCCAGAGATTCAAATGCACCAAACCTAAGGGACCAATATTATCAACATGCAGGATGGGGATTACTGTATTTCTTCAGCATCTGTTTCTGGCTTGAACATGTATGGCTGAATCAGTCCAATAATGCAACGTGGCATTGTGAACCATCGAGCAGTTTTACAGTCTATGGGCAGAGCTGCACGTTAGATGATTTGCTGAGTGGCTGGGGGTTGGATAGTGGTGGTGCAGCTAAAAGGCAGAGACTTCATAGATCTGCACATTTTAAAAAGGACGCAACAGTGCTGAGTCGCAATACATCTAAGCCATTTAATGCTTGAAAGGATAATTTCCATGGGACAAACTTCTAAATATGTCACTTCTGATACACAGAGATGAGTTTTTTTTTTAGTTGTTTAACCAATAAGGGGCTTTAAGATTTAATGGCATGCTAAGAGGGGTGCCGCACAACACATAGCAGAGTAGAGTAAAGCAGCATGGAGTGCAATTTAGTAGATCACAGTAAAGCGGAACAGAGTAGAGAGTAGCTGTGTGTCTTCACTCCTTTGAAGAAGTCTGTATAGCACTTCCAGCTCCCATCGCAGGCTGATTATTCAAGTGGGGGACCATCTCAGCCTCTTCATGTTTCACGTTTCAAGTTGGTTCTTTACTTTAATTATCATAATGGGTTTGAAGGTAACAGCATGAATATGTATCGATATTAATTCGGTCAGAAAAAATGCTATCACTTACGCAACAAACACACTAGAAGCAGTCAGCTTATGCTGCACATTCATGTCTGTCCAGGCTTTGAAATGCGTAAGTTCATTAGGAAACAACAAACTGTCAAATTTTCTTACATGTTTAGTCAAAGTTGTCACAGTGGCAGCAGACAAGGCTTCAAGCGTGTCGCTGCAAAGAAGCTACAGATTCTAAAACGTGACACCACATGTTCAACTCAGCAGCACAGAAGAGCTGTACGGTCACCACCGTTTCTAGAATTATGTCGCCAAATTAGTGTGAATTAGTGTGTGAAATATGGTCAAAAAAGTCTCCTATGTATTCGTTATAGTGCTGTATGATGGCCTGAAATGTGTTTTTTGCAGAACATTAGAACGTCACAGTGAAGCTGACCTTTGATCCAACTATCCATCCATTATCTATACACCGCTTAATCCTCACTAGGGTCATGGGGGGCTGGAGTCTATCCCAGCTGACTCAGGGTGAAGGCAGGTTCACCTGGACAGGTCGCCAGTCTATCGCAGGGCTACACTTAGAGACAGACAACCAAGCACACTCACATTCACACCTACGGACAATTTAGAATCACCAATTAACCTCGGCATGTTTTTGGACTGTGTGGGAGGAAGCCGGAGAACCCGGAGAGAACCCACGCTGCACGGGGAGAACATGCAAACTCCACGCAGAAAGATTCCGGTGCCCCCACCGGGACGCGAACCGGCAACCTTCTTGCTGCGAGGCAACAGTGCTACCCACTGCGCCACCCTGCAGCCCTTGATCCAATTAGACACGTGGAAAATTTTGTCACATTTAGTGGGTTCGTTCTTAGTTTATTAGTGTTTTGTGAGATCACAGCGACATTTGACCTCAAAATTCGAATCAGTTCATCCTCGAGTGTGTGTGAATGCTGACGACAAATCTGAAGAGATCCCCTACAGGCGTCTCTTAAGATATTGTGCTCACAAATGAGAATAGGACAGAGAGACGAATGCGTGCACGGCACCCTGAAAAGCATAATGCCACCAGTCACAGCTGTCACCGGCGCAGAAGCATGAAAATACATGTTAAACAAAAGGGATAATGAGACTGCGGACCCGCTGGGGCAGCCATTTGATGCACAATAAGTCTGAAAACCTCTTTGATAGAAACCGCAATGATGGCTAGTTGTTTGCCCAACTGGGTACAAAACAAGTTCTTCTTCTTTACTGGTTTGAAATCAAGACACCCTACTGTGTCACTGCTATTTTATAACTTTAAAGCTTAACTTTCCTTCCGAACTCTACAGACTAAACAAAATTGAAGTCGGTGTTTCTTCCCAAGCAAAAAAAAAAAAAAAAAGAAAAAAGTTAAGACCAAATTAGAGTGCTGCATTTGGCATCAATTACCGGAATATACGCCGGCTGGCTATAGTACAACAGAATCCTCCACTGCTTTGTACACTGCTACAGTTTTCATCATCATTTTGTTGTCCCTTTAATTTAATTTTTGTGGGTTGGAGAACATGGAGGAGGATAAAAGAGAGAAGCAGAGCAGACTGAGGCACTGTCGAATAGAGAACGGTACAGTAAGGAAAAAGATTAAAATACAGACAATACAATTGATTATCATACAATAACATCCATTAAATCTGGAAAAACAGTTGGATGCAATTAAATTAATTCGGGTCACAAAGCACAGTGGAAAAGACAGTGACAGGAATATGCGGAAATGCATGCACCGATCCATTTCAGTGAACTGAAACAGCCATATTATTTGCCTGTGTGACCGTATCTCAGTGCAGGGCAGGGACAGTATATGTGGTCCAGAAAGTCTTATACAGCAAGAGAGAGCAGAGATAAAGCAGATCTCCAACCTTCCTGAATACCTCTGCGTATCAGCACTGCTGACAAAACACACAGTGATGGGCACAAAATGAATATCGACACACATACGTGCACACATCCAAACATTCTGTATCGTATTGAAATGCAACACTGCACATGTCCATATGCGAACACGTATACACACACACACACACACACACACACATATAGGCCTACAGAGGCTAAGCAGCAGCTGATGACCCTCGGCTAGCTCCTCTTATCAGTCTAAGCCGGTCCTGGCTTAAGGATAAGCAAAAAGAAACGACTGGAACTGACACTTTGGATGGATTTAGAAAATATTGTAATGCAGAATATCTACAGCAATAAATGATTAACTCTGCTATTTCTCAAAGTATAGTAGAACTGCCTCCTAAACACACAGCGTTAAACATTTCCGACTCGAGTCCGCGGATTGGCAGCCGACTCGCGGTTTGTCATATACAAATATGTGGTAAATTGCACCCATAGAGAGTATTTTCCATCAGAATGAGACTTCTTTTTTCCTTTTTTTTTTTTATTACAACGAGCTGAAAAGGAAGTAGTCAAGAGCTTCTTTCACCCCTGAGGTTTAAAATTTCTCATTCGTGTATTAAATTTGCCAAAGACAGATCAGTCAGTGGATTGAATCAGAGGAGGAAAAACTGTCCTCAAATTTCTCAGCCACTTAAATCCCACACGAGCAGAACTCGCCAAAGCATCACAGTTATTTCAGCAGCCACTGGTGAACTCGCAAATCCCCTTTCTTCTGCCTCTCGCAGCTTAGGGCTGCAGAGCAAGCGGAGTGGCGGGCGTACGGCACGAGTCTTTGAGGTATTCAAACACACACATACATGACTGGACAGATGAAACAGCCTCTTGGGTGGTCCGCTCGCAGGTAGGGCTGAGCGTGTTTATCTCCGTCTTTGTGTGTGTCCGTGTAGGCACAGATGCATGGATGTACTTGCGGGGAACATACATGCTGAGCGCACTGTGTTTGCACGGGCATATTTATATGTGCATATACATCCAGTGGAGTGAGCCTTTTGTGCAGTGCCATTTCCTGGTGCCTGGCTCGGCGCTGATAAGGATGCGATCCTCTCAAGACTTAAATACACTGCAAATTGAAGAGACAATTAGGGCTCTGTTGTTTTACAATCAATAAAGTTGCTGCAGCACAGTTAAAGCAGAGAAGTCTATTGAATTAGCATGATGATAGGTCACTTGTTGTCAGCGCGGCCATTTATACAAATGCTTGTATAACAGGTGTGCCAAGTAACAATTGAGCTGTTTTTAACTGAATTGTGTACCCAAGTGCCTTCTAGTAATTTATGAGTTTCAGACTGGCAACATGAGGCTTGATTTATCCACCGCTAGCTTGAATATCCAACATTAATCTCCGGTGTTGGAGAGTCTCCCGAGTCTCATTAATTGTCAGAACTGGCCACCTCTCCACACACTTCTATAACAGCATCGCCCAAGCTGTGCTCTGTTGTCGTAAAAAAAACAACTATTCCTCATTGTAGTTGCACTCTATCAGATACCAATCCATCTCCTCTCCCCAAAATAATCGTATTCAGCTCCAGTGAGGTCCCCATCCTCCCCTCCTCTTCCTTCTTATCCTCCACTTTGCTCCCTTCCACCTCTCTTGCATCTGCCTCCCCATGATCCCCCTCAGGCCAAGTTCAAACTGTGAATTGCTAAAGTCCTTGAGAAAACCCTGATTCAGACAATTCAGTGTCAGCTGCGCAGTTCTCCTTCATCCCCTTGTGATCCTTTTGCCCGTCCATCTATTACTCCCCTTTAGACAACTCCACCTCTGCTCCTTTTTCCTCCTCCTCGCCGGCTCCTCTGATACTAAATCACTTCCAACAGTTATCTCAGCCTGCAGGAGGGAGGAGAAGGAGGGAGGAAAGCAAAGAAAAAGAATTTCAAGTAAAACAAAAAAAACATTGTGTCAGCTGCACACCAGGGACGGCCATGCTGATTTCAAATTCTTTACGATTCCAATCTCCCCCCCACATGGTTCTGCACCATCTGTTCTCATATGAATCTGTAATTTTCCATTAAACACCATCACCTTGACATCCCATCTAAAGGCAATTTATAGTTACTAAAAACTGGAATTAGCAAGGAAAAACATTGTTTAATGAGGTGAATAAATAGCAGTTTACATGTGTAAAAGTGCACCGATGTGTGGCACGAATGAGACATCTGCAAAACAACTGCAGAATCTGACAAGTCTGTTAATGAAAGAGAGAAAAGATTCATTTGTAAAAGACCCAGCCACTAGTAGTTTGTGAAATGCAAATTCCAAATTGCATTTTCCAAGACAAGAAAATGATTAAACATAAACTCCGATGTCTTATCTAAGAACACATCCAGCTACTAGATCTAATGACTTTTGAGCAAGCAGCGGAGTGTTTGTGATTCGCCTTGCGTAAGCTATTACACACAGAGAGAGACAAAAATATGAAGAGAAGAAAGAAGGTGACAGCTGAGTTAAGAACAGAGAAAAAGGGGGGAAATCAGAACCAATCCTCTCTTCAAATTCTGCCTTGACCCACTGGGTTTTCGCTCATTCCTCTTTTCGCCGCAGCCGGTTTGACAGACAAGCCTCTGCAATTCTATAAACGTGTGGCAAAATGTGTCATCTGTCTTTCCTGGTGGACCGATGTCAACCCCACTCTCATATGAGATGCTGTTTGTGTGACAAACGGCCCTGGGGCGTGCCAGCCAGAACGGATGAGGGGCAGAGGGAGGGATGCGGGCCATTTTAATATTAGGATGATGGAGACGCTGCTCTGGTTTGCTACTGAAGGGCCCACAGCCAGATTGCTTCTTTAGAGAAATGAATTAAGCTCAGTCCACCCTCCCACCCCCCCACAAAGGAGACAGGAGGTTTACAGAACAGAACACGAACAGAAGCGGTGCAGGTGCTGCTGTTCGTACAGAAATGATTGATGAGATGCGAGATCAGGATTTCCTTTGGCAGATTTACTCAGGTCTGTCCTGAAATTACAGTATCACAGCTCCTTTGCTGTATTGTTTGGTTTTTTATGGGGGCATTATTGTAGCAAAACTGTTTGTCCGTGTGTATGGAGAGTTGTCTGTCTGCATCTCAGTCCGTTTGGCCGAAGTGAGATTTGTCAATACGTACAAAGAGTTGTCAATGCGTACAAAGGTGTTAGAAGTTGAAAAATCTACGTATTGGAATACAAATGCTGAAAATACAGACAAATCACCAGTTACCAGTTGAGCAGCTTCACCACTGGCTGTCTTTGTTCACATGACTTTTGCTACACTTCTGCCATGAGAGAATCTGAAAGTATCTGAAAATCAGAGTTTTTGTGTCCTGAGCTCAGGCTCACAGGATCGTCCATTGTGGATGCTACCGGTCTGCTTCGCTCTACCTCAGTAGTTATCAGGCGGCGCTGTGCATCAGAGTCTTTGAGTGTACACGACACAAAGAAAGAATCCCGACAGGTATATGTAAACAAGCAAACTCTTTAATGCTGGTGCTTCTCCATGAAAGTTTTTGCTCAGTGACCCACAAACTCAACAGATGGAACTTGTTCACTTATGCCTGTAATATTATATTTTTTGAAGGCCCAACAATTACCTCACAAATTATAAAAAAACGCAAAAAACACTAACATGAACTCACTGCGTGCGGTCGAGCTGCCATCGTTTTCTGCACCGTCTCACAATTTCACGTACGCTCAAAGACTGATGCACAGCGCCGCCTGATAACTACTGAGGTACAGAGCAGCAGAGCGGTAGCATCCACAATGGACGATCCTGTGAGCCTGAGCTCAGGACAGAAAAACTCTGATTTTCAGATACTCTTCAGTTTCAGATTCTCTCACGGCAGAAGTGTAGCAAAAGTCATGTGAACAAAGACAGCCAATGGTGAAGC